>NW_027397190.1:625564-663027 GCF_003265705.2 Callorhinus ursinus | reverse complement strand
GGGCCCCGTCCCCACGAACTCCGTCTGCCCCGGGGCCCCGTCCCCACTGTTTTCTGTCCTCCTCACACCCGTGCTCTAACCCTTACCCCATGTGGATCCCCCGTCTGTAGCTGATGCTCCTCCCTAGACATAGTCTGTCCATCGAGCACTGGCCAGTCTGTCTGCCCCCATCAGGTGTCAGCATCATCCGCACTTCTGTCCTTGAGATTTGCTCCCACCCCTGAGCGCCCGAGGCATCCCTGCCGCCGGCCCTGCCCTGGCTTCCTGGGGTGGCTGGTCTTGGGTCTGGCCTGCCGGGGGCGGGGGGATTTGGGACCACACCCACGCACCACTAGACTGTAAGCTCCCAAGAGCAGGGACCTCGGCTGGCATCTGACGTCACGGCTCAATCGCAAAGACGACCCTTATGTGGTTTTAAAAATAAACAAGAGAACGAATGAAAAAACTAGAACTCGGTGTGTCTGGTTTTCAGTTTGGTGTTTCTCCTCGCCGCGCCCTCAGCAGGCCCACCCAGGCATGAGCAGTACGGAGACCTGTGCGCTTAGCGCCTGCGCATCTGCGTCTCGGCTTAGAGGGTACCCCCCGGTACTGCGCCAGGCTGAGCCTCCCACCTGAACACCGGATTGTCAGCTCAGAGTCAAAAGACACGTGCCGTGTGGACGGTAGCTTTGCAGGGACAGTTGGTTAGAAAGCATCCGGCGGGTTCTGAGCTGTTTGTGGTACACTCCTTCTTGGAGGCCTTGTTTGTGAGGTGCTGCTGTGCTCACCTGGGTGGTGGGTCCCTTCACAGGTGTGCTCGCGTCTGGCTCGGGTCCGTCCTGCGTTTTCCAACAGCAGGTTCTTTTCAAGGTTATTAAACGTGCTGTTGATACATGCAAGGCCTTGGAAGTAAATCCACTTAAACCCTACCCGTAAAGTTCATTTTCATGTACAAATATGTAAAATCAAGTGCCCTTTTAGGTTTTCCATCAAAATTAGCTGCGGGTGCAGATGACGGTGGGGACCACCTCTCCTCGCGGTGGGAGACACACTGTGGGTCCTCAGGTATGACGCCACGAGGCAGTGCCCCAGGAGGCCACCCTCACACAGAAAGGTGGGGCCGTCGCTGCCCGCACGTGGCCCCTGGGAGTGCAGGCATTGGAAGCGAGAGGATCAGAGTGTTTGTTGTTTGGGGGCACGTGGGGGGCACCCCTGTGTCACCCTCTAGTCACCTTCCCCACTTCTGGTCACAGCAGGCAAACTGATGCCCACCTTGCCCTCTGCCCACACCATCCGCCGTCTGAGGGGCCCCCCGTTTCAGTGTAATTGTCAACGGTCGGCCTGGACGAGGCCCATGAGGCCGAGCATGGAGGGCCCACAGGCTCCAGTTGGCCTGTCTTCGGCTGCTGGTGTGTAGGGGGCCCAGGACACTTGGGCTCCCTCACTGCTCTCAGGGCTTGGCTCAGTGTTTGATGGGGGACGTGTTTCCGGCTGAATGAGAGGTGGAACAGAGTCACTGCCCGCCCAGCATCCCGGGGCAGCAGCTGAAGGCAGCAGTGAAAACCTTTGGTGTGACTCCAGAAGACGCTGCAAGGTGCACGCCGGGAGCCAGATGGGTTTTCTTGTCGCTTGTCTGTCACTGTTTTTGTTTGTGCCTAAACGCAGTCTTCTGCAAGGAGAACGTCCTGACTCCGGTTGGGCTGCGTGGGCTGTGGGCGCCCGGGTGCCGACCTGGAGACAGACTCTGCCCACAGCAGGAACGGTCCACAGCCGTCCCAGCTCCCCGGCTTGAGGGAGGGTGGAGCAGAACCGGACCTGTGGGCGGTGGCTCCTGGGCTCAGGGGGCAGAGTGTCGGTCAGCTGTGGCTCCGTGGGCTCACATTGCCGATGGCCGCCCGGTGCCTGGCACCAGCAGCAGGGACAGGAGCTCAGACGGGAAGGAACATGATAGTCCAAGTAGGGCCTCACAGTTAGGTTGCAAAGTCTGTCTCAAGATGAGAAAATAAATCATGACACATGACCGAGTCTTGGAGAGTACATCTTTGTGTCTGTTCTCCCTTGGCTTCCCAGAAGGGCCTTTATGCTGACAGCTGAGCAGGGGAGGGTCCTGGGGTGTCCCCAGGATCAGGCAGGGATGGCTCTGGGGACACAGCTTTGTTGGGGGCCTGCCCGACCTTCGTGGACGGGACACACAGTCCTCAGTGTGGGGCACTTCCTCTCACAAACCCTCTCGGGACTGTGGGAGGGAAGGAACCACCTCCACCCACCGGGAGGGAGGGAAGGTGCTCCGTGGTGGGGCCACACCTGGTGGGGATGGGCTCTGTGGGCCCAACGTGAGCGAGCTGGAGGAGTGGAGCTTTGTGCTTCCCTGCTCACTGCCGCACAAACGTGCGCTTACATTCATGGCCCTCGTGAGACAGGGAGCTGACAGAAGACACACAGACCTCAAGAGGTGGAAAGACGGGTAGATTGTCTGTTTTCTGTTTGCTCCATTTAGTCCAAAAACAAGAGTATCCCCAGTGCCGAGGTGTCGGGCCTGGCTGCCAGCACCGGGTTCCCTGAGCAGCAGACCCCAGAGCCAGGGCTGCCGGCAGGAAGAGCCAGCCCAGAGCAGCCTGCGGGCCGACGGCCAGGCCAGTCCTCCCTCCTGCTCTGTGCACGCATCCAGCTCTCGAGGGGCGGCCGGGTGTGCGGTGGAATCCTGCCCGTCGTTCCAGGGGCCTCGTCTTCACAGCAAGCTCTGCCTGTTCTCTTGAGCTTCAGGCCTCATTGCTTTTCCGAGACCTTTGCATTAAAGTTTCCTCCCAAAGTGATGACCTCCATGAAATCAGTACAGATGCTGAGTAGTGAGGCTGTCGGGGGAGGCTTCGGGAAACCACACGGCACACCTGCCCGGGCTGGGTGGGAGGGCGCCCTCGGACAGGCTCCTCCGGGCCAGGCCTCACCGGGTGCCCGCTCCTGTGGATGAGCAAGCAAGCTTGGTCCCGTGCAGAGCTCAGAGGCCATGGTTTCTAGGACACCGTGTTCCATGCTGCGCCCTGTATTTCTCCTGAAGAGGGCCGTGAGGCACGTGAGCACATGGTCCTCGATGCAAGGCCCTGCCTTGTGAGCGTTCTCGCCCTGCCTGACAGGAGCTATGGAGGTGCCATCTGGGGAGCCACATGGGGTCCACAGCGGGGTCCCCAGGCTGAGACCCGCCCCCGAGCCCCCTGTGCGGGGTGCTGGAGCTTTACCTGTCCCAGAAGATCTGCAGGTTTCGAATAAAGCAGATTATGTCACATTTCTGACCATGGGTGTGGAGGGGTCGGGTTGGCCCAGGTGGCCCAGTGGGTGTCCATCCTGGGGACTTCCGCTCACCCCGGACTCCCTTCTAAAGGCAAAACAGAGTCAGTCTTGACGGTGGGAGGCAGGCAAGGGTGCTGGGCAAGGAGAACATGGCCCTGGCCCACGCGGAAGCTGCCCACGGGCCTCCCATGACCTCAGGATGCCCGCCTGCAGGCCTGCTGTGGTCAGAGGTCATGGACATTCTGGGACATTCTCAAGTGAGCTCAGCTGTGGGATAAGCGCGCACCACAAGTGAGTGTGTCGGCGGTGAGCGCTGTCCGGTGAGATGCTCTGATGTTCCTCCTCATTAGAGCCTCACATGACCCACGTGACGCTTTGTTTAGTTAAGTCTGACTCTGACTCTCTTGCTATTTTAGCCAGAAGATGGGGACCCGTGCCTTAATTTTCCTTTCCCATCTTTCAACCTGACATGTAGAGGTAAGGGGGGCTGTGTGTCCCCACCAGCCACAGGAGGAGCCTGTGAGGGGTTCAGGAACCATCCCCGGGCTCGGGAGGGCGGCCGGCTTCCTCCTGCGCAGGCGAGATGCTGTGACACTGGATGCAGACCGTCTCCTGCATCACCTTTTGGACAAGGCTTCTACCGCTGGTCTGCATGGTGCTGACCCCACTATAGGGTGGGGGCCCCGGGGATGAGAGGCCCCCATGGCTCAGAAGCTGGGCTCCTGGGAAGGAGACGTGGAGGAGCTTTTCCCTCCCAGGCTGCCTGGCACCCCGCAGTCCGACACCCTGGCCACCAGCACACGCAGACCCTGGCGTCCCGACCGCGGAGAGAGGATTTTGAACTTAGACCAGAGTGGATTACGGGACGGGGAGCCTGGGTCCGAGCCTGTGTGAAAGAGCTGGAGTCGGCCTGTTGGGGAAACGCTGGGGAGGCTCACTCCACCAGGAGGCTGTCTGGGGGGATGCTGGGGGCATCTGTGCAGCCTGATGGGGCCGAGGGGGTAGGGGCGCCACAGGCCACCAAACACAGGGACGTGCATGATGAAGACTTGACAACTGTATGATGCAGATGGGCATCCCATCCCCCGGGAGCCTGGTCTCAACAGCTGTCAGGGAGGCACGGTCCCCGGGGCTCTGCCCAGAATCCCCACCATGGGAGCAGCTGCTTGGAGCCAACACACCAGGACCGTGAATCTCGTCCCCTTCAAAGGCAGTTTTGGCGATTATTGGATGAAAATGCTCGATGCATCTCCTGGCACGTGTGGCCCATTCTGACCGTGGTCTGCAGTTGGCCTCCGTGGGTCATAGCTCCTCCTGTATAGGATCCTGGAGGAGATGGGGGCTGGCGCCCAGATCGGGAGCTGACCCTGTCCCTGACACCTGCCAACCCTCTGTCACTGGAGGACGTGGAGCCAGGACACAGAGTGGGGATGGCCACGCCCCTGCGGCATCTGACCCCAGAAGATCGGGCCTTGCTGGAAACCTGGCGTGTTCGGCGTGGATGCTGGTTAAGCTGTGTGGGAAAGACAGGGAGCAGGTCCCCAAAGGAAGAGAGACAGGATCCCAAGTTGAAATGCCCGCTGTGTGCATTCACTTGCCTCCTGGTGCCTGCGCCCCAGACCAACCCTGGAATTCACTCTGGGCTCTGGATGCAGAGAGACGATGCGGCCTCGCCCCTCGGGGCTGGTAGTTGGGGTGGTTCCAGTTACTACTTTTCCTTTCTCGTTATTTAAAAAGGCATGCCCTGAGGTTATCATTGTGGGTGTTTATATTGGTGGTAAAACTGGGGCTTTAATGTCATGCAACAAACAGAAAACAATCTGAGCTTTGTTCTCGGGGGTTTAGAACAAAACGCCTTTTGTCCAGGACTGAGCAGAGTACCTGGGGAGGGCTGTGTGTGTGTACGGGGAGACGGGAGTGGTGGGGGCAGCTCCCGCCGCATCCTGGGCACCTCGGCATGCGTTACGATCGGCGGACCTGGAGCTCTTGCAGAAGAGTCTGTGTCAGGACGTCTGCCGTGCTCGGATCCAGAGGCCGGACGTCCCCGAGCTCAGGGCCAGTGGCTTGGATTTGGGAAGGGCGGCTTCCAGGGAGGGGGTGGTGCCACCTTCCCACCGATCCTCACATGGTGGACAGAGATCTCTCTCTTCCTCTTCTCAAAACCACATCTCTGTAGGATCAGGGCCCCTCCCCCCAGGACCTCATTTAGCTATAATTACCCCCAAAGCCTTGTCTCCAAATAAAGCCACAGTGCAGTTAGGTCTTCAGCCTCTGGGTTTGAGGGACACGATTCGGTCAGTAGCAGTGTCCCTGGCTTGTCCAAGACCAAGGAGCGGGACCCTGACTCCTGGCCCCCCATTTCTCCCCGTGCCAGCTGGAGGCAGTGGTTTGGACACGGGGGCACGTGGACTGCTCGTGTGTAACCCTCACCATCTGCTGGGTAGATGTGAGTCGGTCCTGGGGCCAGGGACACAGGCCCATGGGGGTTCCACGGCCTGAGGGCCCTGCAGTCCCGTGGGTCTCTGCAGGACTCGGGCCTCCAGGCAGAAAGCTCAGGGCGACAGAGTGGTGGCTCTCCCCGAGGTACGGACGTCTCATCCCCAGCTGTGGCTGGGGCCCGTCCGCGTGTGCGGGACACGGCATGTTTGAAAGAAAAGACACAGATGGAGATGTGTGCTCTTTGCTCACACAGCCTTGGAACTGGAGAATTCTTTACAATCGCGTACTCCTGTGTTAATTGGGATCTGGGCTCCGTGTCAGGCGCTGGGGCCACAGGATCACAGACATGTTGAAGTCCAGCCCTCGCAGAACGGTCTGGCATTCCGTGTTTGTTGAGTGCCGTCGTGGATTTCTGGAGAAGACAGTGGGATGAGTGAGGTGCTGGTGCTCAGTGGGGCCCAGTCCCCAGACGTCTCCGTTAGAAACGGGAAGGACGTTTGTCTTCACTCCCCTCAGGCTTTGGGCCACCGCTGAGCTGGAGGGTTGGCCCAAACAGCATGTCCAAATTGAATTGCTCGACTTGGCCCTTCAGCAGGATGTGTCTGACGACGGGCAGGACATGGGGAAGACACAGGAGGGACAGACACATGTGAGAGGGGGCGGTGTCCCCCTGTGTGCGTGGGGATGGGGTCACATGCATCTGTAACAGCCCACAGGCCTTGGGACGGTGTGAGCACCCCCAGGCAGGGATCCCATCGCCTTGCTCTGGGCCACCTGGGGGAGTTGGTCCTGGCCACCACAGCCATCTGCATCCAGGCGGGGTCCTGGGGGTCAAGGCCCTGCTCCTGGGTCCCGCTACAGGCTTGGGGCTGCGTTGCCATCAGCCCGGGACCTCTGGCTGGCTCCGTCCCACTCCCCTGTGAAAATAGCCAGTTCACCACCTGCATGGCGTCCCTGTGTGAGAGGCAGCTGCTAACCCGAAGGCCGGGCCGTCCTGGGGAGACTGAGCCCGGCCAGGTGTGGGTGCTGCACACACTCAGTTGCAAGGGACATGCAAATGGGGTGGGGTGGGGTGTCCACCCTGGGTCCGGAGCCCTGCAGAGCAAAGCACACACTTCTTGATCACCTGTGTGAGACGCAGCCGCACAGCCCAAATCTGTGAACTGCGAGGCCCCTGAACCCAAGTCAGTGCGATTCAAAAAGGCAGCCGGCCCTGCCATGAGCCCCCCAACCTCAGCTGGGGCTCCCAAGAGGGGCTCTGCTTTGCTCACGGGAACGGGAAGCCACTGCCGTGGGGGATGGAGCCCATGCGCCAGACGTGAGGTTTCTATGAGCCAGGCCAGGGTGTTCTGGAATGCTCTCTGGCCCACAGACGGCCATTGTAGGGGCTGTGGGTGGCGTGGGGATCCTTTGGGGACAGGCTTCTGCTGCCACTTCATCTGCACGCGGCCCAGCTCCGGGGGCCTGGGGTCCCTGCTCAGGGACAAGGCCCCTCCCTGGGTCAGCTGCCCTTTGACCGAGGACGGGACATGTAACTTTGGGAGCTGAGGGGACACCTCCTCGGCCTCCTCCACACACGCTGTCTCCACAGAACGCAGCCGCTGTGCCAAGCATGAGCACTTCAGGGCAAACACCAGCTCCACACGGAGGGCACCCCACCTTTTCCATGAGAACAGGCTTTGTACACGGCAGCCGCCTTCAAGATTAGCGTTAATCTTTCACACGTTTGCGTGCTGTAATAAATCTGGATTATAAACTCGCGGCTGGCGCAGGGGCGTGGGCTCCTGTCACCATCCCTCCCGCCCAGACCAGCGCTGTGGACGGCCGGGAGGGAACCAGACATTGCGTCACACCAAGCCCCAGGTCTGGAAGGAAGCTGCTCTGGGCCGTGGACGAGGCCCCACCGCGCCGCCCGAGCTCCGCGCAGGACGCAGCCTCCTTCTTCCCTCGCTAATAGGAAACAGGCATGTTCTCGCTGGTTCTGATTTACACAGACGCTGCTCGTTCTCTTTGAAGTCCACACGAGAAATCCAATTTAGATGCCGCGTGTTCGTGCCTTTGAGCTTCTGTGGGGGCCAAGGGGGAAGCAGGCACTGTTTCCCAGGCGAGCCTGTGTCCCGGGCCCCACGTTCCTGTGTGTTGCCCTTTGCCTGCAGTCAGCTGGCTCGTCCTGTGACCCCAGCACCTGGCCCTGAGTCACCGGGGCCTGTCTTCACCGCGACTCACGACCCGCCGCCCCGGGGGGCCCCGAGCTGCAGAGTGGTCACTATGTCAGTTAAGGGCCCCCGCGTTTATTCCCCGAGGGCACCTGTCCCAGGGCTGCAGGCAGAGGTCTGGCCCACCTCGTGGGGACATCTGCTCCGAGAAGGCCCAGCTCGGCGGCACCCGGAGGGCTGGGCGGGCTGGGGTCCGGCCTCATGGAGTCGGCTCTGCGAGGTTGTGCTGTGGGGACTTTTCCAGAAAGGGTCCCAGGGAGCCCCGTGATGTGGCAGTTCATGCTGGTGCCACTGGGCAGCTTTAAACACGTTGTAAATGACAGACGCCACAGGGTGCGTACGAGGGGGCCGACGCCTGTTCGCTCCTGCCCACCGAGGGCAGGCAGCCTCTGACCCGCCGCCTGGGACTGCTGGTTCTGGCCACTCGCTCGGCGCGCCATCGCTACGCGGCAGGTAAATCCCCCGCGCTGGCGTTTCCTGGCTGTGCGTGCACGCAGACGGGTAGGAGTTTTTAAAGAGCTCAGGGGACACCTTATGAGAGAGACGAGTTGGCCCCCGTGCCTGGCTGGAAATCCAGCGCAGCAAAGACGGAATCCCAGAAGGGTTTCAGTTTAATCTTCCAGACGTATATATATCCCTAAAATCACAAACTGAAAATTACCAAACTAATTTAGAAGTTAACCTTCACCGTTCTGTTCGCCCGCACTTCACCCTAGCGTCTCGTGAATGGGGGGATCCGTGGGGGCCGGGGGTCCTTGGGGCCCCGTCAGGAGGTGAAGGCCCGTCTGCCTCTCAGGGGCTGACTTCATCCCCTCTGCTGTTTCTGGATTTTCAACATGCTGGAAACAGGTGGGAACGGTCACCCCGGGGAGGGGGATCACCTCCGGCCGCTGCACGGCTGCTTCTCTCCACGTAAGATGAGCAGGTCCCAGCTCTGCGCTCAGCTCAACATGGGGACACCCACCTCAGTGCTGGCAGCCCCAGGGTCCAGCTCTGCGCCCCACCTGTCTGTGGATACGAGCACGGGGCCTGGGTTACGGGGCACGCATCAGGCTGCGCCACCTGGCAGAGCCTCTCTGAGAAGGGCGGCCCAGCGGGAGGCCACGGCCTGGGGTGGGGGCTTGACAGCAGAAATGTGCGGGCTGTGGCAGCTCTAGGGTCTGCGTTGGTCACTGCTGGGTGGATTGGAAGTTGGAAGAAAGTCCCTGGGGGCATGGGGGCTTTCTGGAGGCCACCTGACACAGCCACAGCGTTTCTGCACGTGGACGCCAGAGCCCAGGGACACACTGCCCCCCAGGTGGGGCCCAGCCTGGGAGTCTCGGTTAGTCCCTCATGCCCTGCTGCCCCGAGCCAGGTGCATGCCCTCCGCTGGGGCCTGGGGTCACTGCGGCCTCCGTAAGGAGTGAGACTAGCTGTTTTGGACACACAGATGGGTCCTCGGTGGCCCCGGGTCCTCCCCGAGACCTGAGTCAGCTGACCCAGAGCATGCATGATGGACGCATGGTGATAAAACGCCACCCAGGGAACAGTGAGCTCTTCTTAGGTCCCTTCTGCAGCCAAAGGGATTTCTCTTTGGACAGCCCTCTGCTGGGACTTGCCCTCAACCAGAGCCCTGACCCCCAGTCCCGGGAAAGAGAGAGAAACCCCTTTCCCAGCGAAGGAGCGCGAGAGTGGTGTGGGTGCCCCTCCTGGCAATGAGCGGGCGCTGTGGGGGCAGATGCAGACCAGCCCACGCCCGCGGTGCCTGGCGTGAAGACCAGCTCTGCTGCTCCCCATGGGGCTCACCTGCCCCCAAAAAGGCAGAGCAAAGGAGAACGATCCTGTGGAGAGCCCCAGGAGCTGGGTGCTAGGACTTGGCGATTCCAGGGGAATTAGACACCCAGGAGCCTGCTGGTCACGGAGCACGGGCGCTGCCCTCGAGCTGGACGTGAGGGAACACTGGCGCTGCGCAGACCTCCTGTGTAGGAAGCGCCCCTGGTCCTTGTTTACAGCTGCCGGCAGAGGTCCCGGCATAGACAAGTTTTGCTTTACTTAAGGTGAAGGCTGGGGCCCCACGTAGGAGGCCCCCAGGCTGCCACGCACCCGTCTGCGCTACAGGAAGCAGCAGGGTGGGAAGGTCTCGAGACAGCCGTTACCCATGAGACCTTCAGCGCGGTGCCTGGTGTGGCGCCCCTTGTGCTGGGAGCAGTGACTCGGGGCAGACTTCCATCCACGGGCGAGCAGACGGGGCCCCGAGATGCGCAGGGGCAGGAGACGCCCGGGGAGACAGAGGGTCCTGCAGAAACCCACCAGCACACCCACCGGTAGTCTGACCAACGTTCCCTTCGAAGTGGGGCCACTGGTGGAGGGTCAGACGGGCCCTCTACTGCCGTCTGCCTTGCAGCCCCCCTTCCTGGGGAGGGCGGGACTGGAGGAGGCCTGGGGCTGCATGGCTGGGGCGGCCTGTTGTTACAAGCGCTCCTCTGTGAGGAGCAGACGCAGCGCGGGGCCCGGGTGGGCGTGTTTTCCCCCCACGTCCGGGCTCCCCCCGCCGTGATCGCCATGTACTGTTTCTCTTGGGTTTTGTGGACATCTCCGTGCCATCTTGGTGTGTGCTCGAGATCCCAAATGTGCAGACGTTTATCAGATAGGGTGTCAGTAGCAGGAGGAACACAATTGTACATCCAAGTTAAAATTTTTGCTTTGATTCCTACAAATCCATGGGCCCTTGGGTCCAAAGCTTCTACTGCAGTTTGCAAATGGATTTTTATAGCACATTAGTGCTGGGGGGGATTCCAAGGAAAACAGTGTTCTCAGTATTAGAACCAGCTGCAGCTTCCTGGAGACGGTGACTCACGCCCTCCTATTAATTGGGTGGGAGAACCAGGCGGAGATACACGGGGACTCAGTCAGGACGCTGTTTGTTTTCCAAGGGTGCCCTGGCCACAGCCCGCCCCGTCCAACACGCCCAATCTGTAGCCTGTGTTTATTCAACCTCTTTGCTTCTTGCAGCTCCTACCATAAAAACAGAGCCCACCGATGATTACGAGCCTGCTCTGACCTGTGGACCAATGAGCCAGGGCCCGAGCCCTCTCCCCAAGCCGTGCTACAGCCAGCAGCTGGTGATGCCGCCTGACCCGGGCTCCTGCCTGGTGGCCGGCTTCCCGCCCTGTCCACAGAGGAGCACCATGGTGTCACCGCCCCCCAGCACCAGCCCGAAGCTCCACGACCTCTCTTCCGCCACCTACAGCAAGGGCATGGCCAGCCCGGGCCACGGTCACCTCGGACTTCAGCGGCCGGCCGGAGGGCTCCTCGCCGTTCCGGAGACACCGAGACCCGTGGGCGTGCACCCCGGCCCCCCCCCAGCAGCCGCCTCCTGCCCTGCTGCGACCACAGGTGAGTCCACAGCTGAGCCGCAGCTGTCCCCCGGGCCACCAGCCAGCTGTCTGTCCCAACAGCCCCTCCTCCTCACCGCCGTCCGGTACCCAAGAGCCGACCTGTTTGCAGTCCTGCAGCCCCACCCACCCATCCGAGATGGGCCACCAGCAGCACCGACTGCCGAAGGCTCCGAGGAGCGAGTCCGCAGGCCCCCGGCCTCTGCTGCTGCCCGAGGTGCATGAGGACAGTAATCATAGTCTGGCCCCCATTCCCGTAACGGTCAAGCGAGAGCCTCAGGAGCTGGACCAGCTGTATCTGGACGACGGTAAGTGCCCGTGGCCTGAGGTGCACACGCAGCCTGGCGCCGTATCTGCAAGTGTGACGAGGGGTGTGCGCATTAGCCACCTGGCGGAGGGGTGCGCCCGGCAACCCTTGGCAGTGTGGCTCTGCTCCGTCGCCTCGGCCGGAGGTCCCACGGAGCCTGGGGCTGTAGACCCACGGGACCAAAGCTGCACGGACCGTCGCCTCACACGAGCCAACAAGGTCTCTTAGAGGAGGCCGTCCTGGCACGTGGCTCCGGGTCTGGCTTGCTTGTTTCCAAGCGTCGTAAGAGCTTCGCCAGTTGAGTGAATGATTTGTAAATAGTGGCTTAGCTGAAGGTGGTTAACATTTCCCTCCGTGCAGCGCTGTGACACCCCTGTCAGGCGCCCCGGGGAGGAAGAGTAAGCCACAGGACAGCCCCAAACTGGGACTTAAATCCCACTGTGTGGGACCTCACCCCCTGAGCGCACGGACGTGCTCGGTGCAGAAATGCAGCCAAACATGCACGGTCAGGATGGTCCGGAAGGAAGTGCTCTCCACACACCTGCAGGCAGGCCACGTGGTGTAAGCGTCCGAGTCCATAAAATGTCAGTGGATGACACCCCATTGTTTTTGGCACTTTGACTCCGCAGGGTTGCACCTGCCTTTGGGATGAGGTGCCACCTGAACTGCGTAGAGGTGGGCGGTCCTCTCGCATGTTGGTCACCTGACTACTCGCGGATCAGCGCTGTGACCAGAGGCCCCATGAGCTGCCCAGGATGGTCAGTCCAAGTCTGCACGTTCATGGGCCCCGCGTGGATTGTGTACGCAGGTGCCGGGGCCCCCGTTGTTGGCGCTACCCGTGTATTCGGTGTAAGCTTTTCCGGGGCTAGATGCCCATCTCCCCTGCTGCTGGACTCAGATGGGGGTGAGAGCCCAGGACAGTGCTGGACACAGGGCCCCCAGCCTCCCTGAAACACCCTCCTCTGGGGTCGGGGCCTTGCATTGAAGGCTCATGTCTCCCGCTACAGCTGTCTCCGTAAACGTCGCATTTCCACTGTTTTGAGTTCTGCGGGCTACCCTGGGGCCCTGGTGTTGGGAGGAGTGTTTTCGGAAGAGTGTTTGCTCCTGAAGTGGCTGTTTCAGAGGGGTGGCACCTACGGGCCCTTCCCCCCACAAGCTGAGAGTCAGGGTGGCCAGGAGACACGGAAGCCTTCCCGGCCACAGCGTCTGGCCGCCAGCGATCGCCCTCGGCTCAGTGGCCCAGGCAGGACAAGGGCTCCCGTGCTCAGGGTTTCTCACACTGCCGTCCGTGGGGGTAAAAACGGGGCCGGTCCCAGGCTTCTCCATCCCTAACTGAGGGCTGCAAGCTCTCAGATATTTTTGTTCCATAGTTGGTCAACCCTTGAGCCTGGAGATGTCCTTGGAGCCTGTTGTGGGTTCCCTCCCGCCCCTGACAGGCATTCAGGGACACCCCAGAACTCAGCAGCTTCCGTACCACACTCGGGGTCCACAGCTGACCTCAGCAGCTTCAGCTTCTGTTTTGGATTCCGTCCCCTGAGGTTAGACCCACGGCGGCCGTGCTCCCTGCCTGGCCCCTCTGCGAGCTCAGCTTTGTCCCAGGGAGTTGCGGGGTGGCCCCACGAGCAGCTGGGCGGGCCCGAGGAGCATGTGCACTGCTCCTCTCCTGGTCCCAGCCAAGCCTGCGGTGCTTTCAGGCGAGCTAGGGTGACCGGCCCGGCAGGCCTTCTGGTCTGTCTTGCTGCCCTGAGTGTGTTGTGGTAAGAGGCAGCCTTGCGAGGGTGGGAGAGGCGCACGTGGCACGTGTGATGGGGTGTCCTGCCCCGGGTGAGCCCACAGTTGCTGGATCCACCCTCGAGAAGGTGCCGGGGCCCCCGTGAGTCTCTAGGCCCCTCCAGACCAGGGCTTCCCTGTGCAGGCACTGGATTTGGTCAGGAGGGCAAACCTAAGTGAGACCCTTCGGTCCAGTGGGGCCGTTGGCTGCACACCCCGCAGCGTGGACTCTCGTCTGCAGGGGTGCGGCCGTCAGCCTCGCGGTGCAGCACCCCGTGCTGGCTCGAGGAGCAGGGCTCTGGGGCTGCTCTCTGCAAGGAGCCACCACCTCCCCGCTGGCTCCTGGCTCAGACTCCCTCCGGGGCTCCTGCCAACACCCGTCCTGGTGCTCCTGCTGCAGAGGTGGTGAACACCCGCGTTCACTGTATGCTGCACCCTGGCTGGAGGGTCCCACGCCTGCACCCACTTCGTGAGCCCACTTTCCAACAGCTCTTCCCTTCTCCGTGCCCCCCAGACATTCCGCCTCGGTCTCCCTGGGAGCATGGTCTTGTCTCCAGACCACTAGTGTCTCACCTCCTGCTCCGAGCCTCAGCGCCCCCTGAGCTGACCAGCTGCCATGGGGCCGCCGGCGCTTCCCGGCCATGCCTGTGGTCCTGGGAGCCCTGGGCAGAGGTTCTGAGGCGCAGGGAGCCTGTGTGCAAAGAGGTTTTCTCCGCCTCGATTTGGGGCTGGAATTATGGGCCCTTGTTTCCAAGAAGGCCCCATAATCCCAGGCCAGGTGTGAATAAAGATTTTCAGTATTAGCTCATAAGAGCATTTATGAGAGATGCTTATTGTTATTTGTTATTTTTATTTTTTGGTCAGAACCCAGATCGTGGTTAAGGCAAGTACAGGAGAAGGCTCGGTAGGAAGCGGATGGTGCGTTTATGTGAACGTGCACACGTTGTCCTGCACACAAACACACCCATGCTATTCCAGTGCTGCTCAGCGGGTCTCAGCGGAAGCCTCGAGCTGCTGGCCATGGACCCCTTACGGAAGAGGCCATAATGTGTCCCCTCCGTGGGTTCTCCAGAGCTTGTGTGGGTGGGGATGGCCAGCAGCCCCCGGGAGCGGCCTTTCCTGAGGCTGAGGGGAGCCAGTGGGGAGCCCCCAGCCTCCCGCCGGCTCAGGCTACCCTGCAGTACGGCCCCCAGGCCCAGAGGCTGCATGGCTGTGCCTGGAAGGTGACCACGGAAAGTGAGGGGTGCTGGGCCTTCTCCCCAGCAGCCAGAACACACACGTGTGATCTGTGCTGGGCATCTGTCCACCGTCAGGAAAGCGGACAGAACGTTCATTGATCTGTCTGCGCGGCTGGAGCCCCGAGTCCACAGGCAGTTAGGACGCAGACCGGGCCTGGCTGTTTCTTGCTGTGGGAACAAAGACAAAGGCACCATGTCCTCGTGAGAGGCTGGGTGACTCTATCAGCTGACCTTGGCGCCCTGGGACCGAGGAGGCACCGTCTGACGAGAGCAGTGATGCAGATGTGGTCTGCGCCAAGTTAGTTCTCGGGAGACTGTTTAGTTCAGGATAAAGGTCTGACCCTGAGCTCCCAGCCTCCCCACCCGAATTCTGAGGGAGTTTGGGGGGTGGGTTCAAACTGGTGCCCTCTTGACGGGGCTGATGGGAGGGATTCGCAGGTGTTATGGGTGGTGTGGGCCTTACCTTGGGATGCTCTTGGAAAGCCTGCAAGACTTGACTTGGCACCAGTGATCTGATCCTTTGCCAGCCCCCCATTTTAATGGTCCACATGATCGGGGTTTTTGAAAATGAACTTGCCAAACCAGGGCAGCGTCAGAGCCTCTGCTCATTCTGGAGCAGAGGAAGTTTCCGGAGAATACCTGCAAACCGCCTGGGTGGGGGAGGGGGCCGCCTCCACCAGAGTGGACCGGGGGCGGGGCGGAGGGCCTCTGCCGGGGGCGGCGTTGGGTATCTGAGCCCTCGCCCCCTGCCACCCGCCGGCTCAGCCCGCAGGAGCCTCTCTGGAGCGGGGCGCACTGCCCCTGCTGGGGAGTCATAGCTCCTGCTGCTGTTGGATGTCTCAGCCTCTTTAACCCTCCTCGCCCACACCGCGGACCTGTGGTCAGTGAGCTGCTCCGAGGGGCGTCTCTGGTGTGTGAGGTGGTGCTGTGGATCCGGCAGCGGGCTACAGTGGCGGCAGGTGGCCCAGGGCCGGCTCTTCCGTCAGTGGCTCAGATCTGAATTTGCAGAAATGGAAACGGTAGCGTGAAACTAAGTTAGAAAATGAGACGCCGTGGATTTGAAGTGGCCTCAACGTGAAAGTTTTCCGCACGCCGCTCGACCAGCAGAGGCAGGAGGCCGGGGCGGCTTTGGGTCGGGGGCAGGGGCCCACTTCCTGGAAAGACCAGCAATCGGACAGCGGGACCTCGGGCCCCGTGACGGCCTGGTGGCCGTGAGGCCTTCTCCCAGAGGCATGCGGGCTCCGTGGGTTCCCAGGGGTTGGGGCTGGGGCTGCACTCGGGATTCACACACGGCTCTCCAGCAGCCACGGGGAGGGACGCAGGGCCCAGTCGGCGAGGGCCGGCCCCCATGGTGAACAGTTAGGTGGCAGGGAGCCCAGATGCGCTCCACCTGGCCTTGCCCTCCAAAGCAGCGGCATTTCTGGAGTCCGTGCGTGTGACGGAAGCCACAGCCAGAGTGACACTATGACCTTTACGTATTTCTGTCGGGCGTTTGCTCACCGGCTCCATCCAAACCACTGTTCAGAAGTCATGGTGGCAGTTTGGGGTTCCACACTGGGAGTTTTATTTGGGTTTTTTGTTTTCCAGGAACACAGAATGAAAAAGGCAAGGATAGGGTGTTCTCTGCCGTGGCAGAGAGCCAGGGCACTTGGGGCACGTGAGTGGTTGTGACCAGCCTGGTTCACGTGGGAGCGGCCCCTGGCATGCAGCCTGCTCTGCCGAGGGACCCCTGCCAACGCGGATGGGTCCACTTTCCAGACTTCTCTTTCTCTTAAGGAAGAACATAAGCGTAAGACAACTTGCCTGAAAATGAACCCCCGCTTTTTTTTAGGATTTATCTCTTTTTCAGTTGTGTCTATTCCCCGGTTTTGTTTCAAAAGTATTTGGCCCATAAATAAACCAGTTACAATTTATTCTTTGGTCCAACAACAGTCACAAGACTTAAACTCTCAATTTAGACGCTTCTCAATCGTGGCAGAACCACAAGGGTACGTTTTTAAAAGAGTCGTTTTTTGGGCCTCATGTTATTTTAAATGTAGATTTTCAAACGAGGCCATAAAAGCTCCACATGAGTGATTCCTGTGGTGCAATTTCTGTGAGTGGCCCGTGTACAGAACCGAACTATGTGACAGCGCGGCTCTTGTGGTGATAGGCCGTCCTTTCATTCACGGACGTGCACATGTGGGCAGTTCACGGGTGCATGCACGCAGTTGCTTACGTGTCACGGGGCACAGTCTCACGTACGGCATTTGCTGGAAAGGTACTCTAAACACGTCTGAATCGCACGGGCTTGGTCCCAGACTTCATGTGAGGGGGACCCACACAGACGGAGTAACTGTTGGCTGGAACGGAGCACCTCCTTTGAGCTTTGCAAGTGACAAGCTTGCTGGTCAGGCGTTGGTGCATCTGCGCTTTAGCCACTGTCTCCCCGACCGCCCTGCAGCCTCCGCCACAATCAGCCCTCTCAGCCCCCGCCAGGAGCAGTCGGGTTTCCAGAAGTCTCCATGTCATTAAAACAACAAGCAGGTGGACCAGGCGGCCAGGATCGTGTCTGCCCGAGTCCGGGCCGTGAGCCCCCTGCTTTGCTCCCCCTCGTCCCTGAGCCCAGGCTGCTCTGGGAGAGAACAAAATCTTTCCTCATGGAAAGTTTTACTGACCTGGCTTGGCGCCCAAGGCTGGGGCCTTCCCCGTTCCTAATGATGATGGAAAGAGTCTGTATCACGGTGATCAACCATGTGGAGTCGTTAATATTGTGGACGGCAGCTACTGCATGACGGATAGATGAATTCAGCCATGCGAATAATTCATCAGGGTCAGTCCTTAATGCACTTCCATGTCCGCTGGGGAGTCTCCAGGCATGAAAATCACACCACACACCACCCGGAGACGGGCTGCTGTCGGCGTGGTGGGCTGCAGGCTCTGTGAGCGTGTTCTCTGGAGACCCTGCAGAAGGGCCTGAAGCTGCTGCCCACGGAGCAGAGCCTCTGACCGCTCACTTGCTAGGTAACTGGGTGCCTCGAGGGGCCCCGCGGGCTTCTCCAGCCCGTGTGTGTGCACCTCACGGAGACGGCAGTCTCTGCAGACACGGAACCGAGCTTCCAGGGACAGTGTGCCCCGCAGGGGGCGCACAGATTTGTAGATGTTGGCTCAGATATTTTAGTCTTTGTCCACCTAAACCTTAGTGTGACCCGGAACTAGCAGAGGTTGTTGGTCGGTGTGACGAGTGTCTGTTAGCTGGGGGGCAGAGAGGGACCAAGCCCTGGGTCAGCGGTCTTGGGAGGCGCGTGCTTCCCTCTGCAAACCTGTTGCTGCTGAACGCTGGGACAGTGGCGTTTAGTAGGCTGGCCCCTTGTGGAGGAAGAAGGAGAAGGCCAGCAATGATTCCGAGAGGCCTGCCGAGTAAGACTCTCTATAAATAGGGTGCAGACATGCCAGTGCTGCTCCCAGCACCCGGCCCCATAACCTGTCGGGTCTCTGCTGTTCCTCCCGATGGGCAGCAGGGCGAGGAGGAGGAGGGGCCCTTCCTCCCACGGGACGGTGGAACTCCAGTGTCTGAGAGGTTCTGGGCACTCTTCTCCATTCTTGCCTGGTGTGGATGTTAACTTCAAGCATGAAATGCTTTGAATTAAACTATGTTTCTAATCATACGGCCTGATTATTTTCTTTGTTCTTGGAGGGGAATCAGTCATATTGCTTTTAGCTAATATTAACCTTCTGCCCACCCCCCCATCATACGCATTAGCTTGATTCCCTTTTATTATTAATTGGAGAGAAAGAAGTAGTGTCGTAGAAGGAAAACAAAAGGAGGAGCCTGAAACTTTCATGGAGCTTGAACACCAGCACCCTTAAGTCTATTTAGTCTTGAAAACCGTAACAGCAAGAACACAGAGGGCCCGAGAGCCGATGCCCACATGTGACCGTGTCTGTGTGCCACGTGGGGCATGCTTGCAGTGTTTTTGTCCTTTGCCACAGGCAAGCTCCAAGTAGTCTGGAGTGTCCATGTGTGAGCGTTTCATGACTGGCATGCTGGTTTTTCTGCATAGAGGTGAGCACCTTCCCAAACGTTCCTTAAATGACTCTGTCTTCACTTCGGAGGAAGTTGTGCGATGCTGGCCTGGGCTCTGTGCCTTTCCTTTCTCTGGTGCTTGTGGAGCTTTTTTACTTGAGAATGAGCAGTCTTTACAGACGCCTTCAGATCTGTGAGCCAGCAGGTAGCACGCCACTGTGCTGTGTCACCAGAGCATGAAGCCATAAAGCAAGGCATTTAAAAGCATAATGGCCACATTCAGAAAGCACAGTTGGTGATAGACCATCAGAGCTAGGCGTCTCTTTGGGGAGAGTGGTGACCAGGGCAGTGGAGGGCTCTGTCTACATCTGTTGGACAACTGTGTTTTGCAAGAGCAGCCCAGGCCCTGTAGCTCAAGCCAGGCACTTGGCTGTCCTGCCCCTGGGGCGCCAGGCAGAGAGCCAGCTAGGCACGGACGCTCTCAAGTGATCTTCCTGATACAAAAGTGTATTCTTACATATGGATCCCTAAGGAACACTGAATCATTGGCTCATAGATGTCTGTCAAGTCCAGGCAGAGAAGAACATGGAGCCTTGGAATCGTAGTAATTATCTTCCCATCAGAGCTGAGAAAGTCCCCCCCAATCTAGCATGACAGACCATTGTCAACAAACAGAAAACCCAAATCCCAGTAACAGGACTGGGATGGCCTTTGGTACTTTTCAAAGTGACTTTTTACATATATCCTCTCGATTTACATTTTCAACCTTAGAACAGTCCCATGGCCAGGACTGCCAATGTTAGCCCCACGGACAGAGGAATCGGGGCTTACAGACACATATTAGTTGGCCTGCTCACAATCGCACAGAACAAGTGACCGGCCAGGAGCCCGACGGGGATCTGCCAGCTCTGATTTAAACAGTCTCTCTACTCTACCAAGGTTTGGCTCTATTATTGAGTACTTTTTCTCTACTAGAGATGTGATGCACAAAGATCACCTACTTCAAAGTCTGGCTTTCAAGTGTGAGTTGGCCTTGCAAGCCAAAGAGGACTGTCGTGTATTTTCTTATTGGTCAGAGAATTCCTGGTCATTATCCGAGGCACTTTTTGATAGCTCAAGAAGGACAGGAAGACAGGCAGGAGTTCCAAAGTGTCGGAGGGAGGGCCTCAGTGAGTCAGCACTCCCCAAAAAAAGCAACAAAAATACTGAGAAAACTATCAAATCAATCATTTCACAATCTGGAAATTCACCAAAGAAACAGAACAAACTGAAAAGCATTTATTCAAGAAAAACCGGACCCTGCTAAGAAGAGCAGGATCTGTGGTGGTTTAAGTGGGCGCTACTCCCATGCCCCTCCCCCAGCTCCTTGGAGCGTAGCCGTGGAAATCCAGCAGCTTCACTGACAGTGAAGGAGACTGGCCTCTTTGGGGCTCTGTTAAAAACCCCTTCCCCAAAGTGCAAACAGTATTCTGACTGATGGTGAAGCTCCCTGGAAAAGTTGTCTTCCCAGACCATGACCAAAAACAACAGATGGCTGGACTCTTGCTTGTGGGAGCCGCCAAGGCTGTGATCTCAACTGGGGCAAACAGAAGACTAGCTACACTCGATGCCTGCAGGGAGTTTGAAAAAGCCCCAGCATGTTCCTGGGGATTGGGAGACTGCATATGGACACGCACATGCTCAGGAAAGACCTGGGAAAAGAAAGGACTGGATCCTTCACCTCTGGCTGGCCTTGAGACATGTACAAAAAGCAAGAGTGGAAGCTAAGGCTGACTTGTGGATTGCCTGCAGTTTGATCTCATTGACAGAAGGTGGAGACTGAAGGCATTTAAAGAAACCTCCTGACTGATAACTGATTGACCGTTAACCTTGCTAACCTGAGGATGACCCTTGGGAAGACAGACTTAAAAATAAAAACAAGGATTTTTAGAAGAGGAATAGAGCACTTAGTGGCCACACACTGCAGAGAACACAGGATCCCCACCTCCACCCACAGAATTAGTCCAGAAAAGTCACTAATCAAATATCCAGCATCAAGGGAAGAAAAAAAACCCAGCAATAACAGCAAACCCTACCAGGGGGAGGAATCTAATTCCAAAGTTGCTACAATATATTATCTACAATGTTTAGTTTTCAACTAAAAAATTATGAAACTGGCAGAGAAGCATGGAAACATGTCCCATTACAGAAGGGAAAGAAACAACCCATAGGCAGAGACTGTCCCTGAGAGGGCTCAGATGTTGGACTTAGCAGCAATGGCTTTAAATCAGCTGCTCTAGGTAAGTTCAAAGAACTGAAAGTACATTTAAAGAATTAAAGGAAAGTAGGACAGCAATGTTTCACCAAAGAGAGAATATCAATAATGAGATTAAAAGTTTTTAAAAGGGCTAAATAGACATTCTAGCCTTGCAAAGTATAGTAACTGAAATGAAGAATTCATTATAGGAGCTGAACAGCAGATTGGAGTTGGCAGAGAAAAAGAATCAACAAACTTGATGAAATGTTTATAGATTATCCAGTCTGAGGAATAGAAAGGGAAAAGAATAAAGAAAAATGAACATGTGGGATACCATAAAACATACAAACATAGGTATGTTGGGAATGCAGAAAGAGAGGGGAGAGAAAAAGGGGTAGGAAACATATCTGAAGAAATAATGGCTAAAATCTTCCCAAATTTGATGAAAAACATTGTATACATCGAAAAAAATCAACAAATTCCGAGTAGAATAAATCCAGAGATTTACACCTAAATACATCATAGCCATACTGTTGAAAGTCAAAGAAAAAGAGGCAGTCCTGAAAGCAGCAAGAAAAAAAACAAGTCATCAGTTATGTGGAATCCTCAATAAGATTAACAGCTGACTTCTCATGAGTGATCACAGAGGCCACAAAGAAAAAGACTGTTGATCTAGAATCCCATATCTTGCAAAACTAGCTTTAAAAATGAAGGAGAAATAAAACCATTGCTGGGTAAGCAAAGATGCAGAAATTTTGTTGCCAGCAGACCTGACCTACAGGACGTATTGGAAGGAGTCCTCTCGGCTCTTGGCAACTCAGATCCACACAAAGAAATAAAAAGCACTGATAAAAAGTAATTATGTAGATAAAGACAGCATACATATTTTTAAACTCTTTTTTCCTCCTAACTCATTTAAAAGAAAATACATAAGACAAAAATTACAAAACTGTTCTGATGGGTTTATATCAAGATGTCATTGGTGTGGCAGTAACAGCAGAAAGGAAAGGGTAGGGAAGGAAGCCATGGTAAAGAAAAACTTCCATATGTTATTAAAAACAAGTTAATATTAATTAGCTGAAATAGAATTTTTTTTTTTTTAAAGATTTTATTTATTTACTTGACAGAGAGAGAGACAGCGAGAGCAGGAACACAAGCAGGGGGAGTGGGAGAGGGAGAAGCAGGCCTCCCGCGGAGCAAGGAGCCCGATGTGGGACTCGATCCCAGGACCCTGAGACCATGACCTGAGCCGAAGGCAGACGCTTAATGACTGAGCCACCCAGGCGCCCTGAAATAGAATTTTTAAGTTAAGATGTGTATCATAATCTCTAGAGGAACCATAAAGAAACTGACTTAAAAATATACAGAGTAAAACCAAAACAAAAACACATTTAAGTGATACATTAGAAATCACCTATTTAACACAAAAGAAAGCGGTAATGAAAGATCATAGAAACAACAAAAACAAAAAACAAAACCCCACAAAACATGGAAAACAAACAGCAAAATGGCAAATGTAAATTCTACAATAAAATTACATTAAATGTAAATGAACCAAACACTCCAATAAAAAGGTGACAGTTGTCAGACCGGATTGGGGGAAAAAACAAACAAACAAATAAACTATAGAAATGATCTCTGAAAGTATAGTCTTTGAAAAAAAAGATCCAACTCTATGTTGTCTACAGAACAATTACTTTATATTTAAAGGCACAAATAGGTTGAAAGTAAAAGGTTGGAAAAGTTATACCAGGTAAATAGTGACCAAAAGACATTTGGAGTATCTGTACTAATATTAGACAAAATCAATTTAAGACCAAAGAAAATGTTGCTGGAGACACAAACGGACATTTTATAATGAGTAAAATGTAAATTGAGCAGGAAGACATAACAATTATAAATATTTTTGCACCTAAAAAGCAGAACCACATAATACATGTAACAAAAATTTTCAGATTTGAAGGGATAAGCTGAAAGACAATTAAAAAAATAATATCTGGAGACCTCACCACGTACTGTCAATAATGGATAGAACAGTCACTAATGGATGGAACAACTAGACAAGAAGTCAACAAGGATATAAAACAATTGAACAGTGCTGTCAAAAACTGGACCTAGAAGACATCTATAGAACACTCAACAGAATGGGGTGTATATGGAACATTCTCCAGGATAGACTTTCTAGTAGGTCATAAAACAAGCCTTAATAAACTTTAAAGGATTAATTCTGATCACAATGGAATTAATGGAATTAATCTATAGAATCAGTGCAATCCCTATCAAAATTCTAGCAGGTTTTTTGGGTTTGTTTTTTCAGGAACATGACAAATGACAGAATGATCCTAAAATTCAAACGGAATTTCAAAGATCCAGAGTAACCAAAACAATTTTGAAAACAAAGAACAAAGCTGGAAGACACATTGCCCGATTCAAGATTCACTATAAAGCTACAATAATCAAGACAGTGTGGTATTGGCATAAGACATAGAGATCAATGGCCAGAATTTAGAATTCAGAAATCCTTGTATTTATGATAAATTGATTTTTAACAAAAATGCCAAGCCATTTAACTGGGGCAAAGAATAGCCTTTTAACAAATGCTGACATAACATTTGGATGTCCACGTGCAAAAGATGAACTTGTACCTTTAACCTCACACCATACACAAAAATCTCAAAATTGATCGTGGAATTAAATGTACAAGCTAAAACAATAAAAGATTTAGTAGATAGCATATGAGAAAAATCTTTAAGACCCTAGATCAGGCAAAGATTTTTTTAGATATGATACCAAAAACATAGTCCAATATTAAAAAACTGGTAAATGAGACCGTATCAAAATTCACATTTTTTTCTGCTTCAAAAGAACCGTTAAGAAAATGAGAAGACAAGCAGCTAACTAAAAGAATATATTTGCAAAACACATATCTGATAAAGGGTTCATATCCAGAATATACAGAAACTTTTATCTCAGTAATAATAAGACAGCCTACTCAAAAACTGGGCTTTAAGATGTAAGCAAACATTTCTGCAGAGAAGACATATGAATGTTAATAAACACGTGAAAATATGCTCCATGTCATTAGTCATCAGGGAATGCAGATATGACACCAACGCAGAGCTCAGTTCCTACCCATCTGAGTGACGACAGTCAGTAAGAGGGACAGTGACACTCTTGAGAGAAACTGGAGCCCCCACCCGTTACCTGTGGAGACGTTGGGTGCCACGGCCGCATGGGTGGGCTCTTCGGAGGACCGCAGCTTCATCATGTGGCCCGTTCCTTCCACCGTTAGGTGTCTGCCCACAGGAGGTCAGCACCTCCATCCACACGAAGGCCTGCACACGAACATTCTCAGCAGCATTATTTACAACATCCAAACCTTTGAAACAGCCCGAGTGTCCAGCAACTGTAGAACAGTTGGAAGGGGCGTCAGAACCACACGGTGGAGTATCACGCGGCGGAAGGAGGAATGAGGTGCTAACGCACCTTACCCCATGGAGGGGCCTCGAAAACCCAGGCGAAGTCAGAGTAGCCAGGCACAAACACCTCGTCTTCCATGGCTCCACGTACGCGACGTTGTCCAGAAGAGCCCGGCCTCAGGAGGCAGCAGCACTCTGGCACGGACACATTTCTTGGGGTGGGTTTGGGTCTGCGTCTTTGGTGTAGCTGAAGGAACTTCCCTTCTAACGTGTTCAGAGTCAAGCACGTTTGCTAAAACACTGGGTGCGGGACGAGAGACTGTGCTGTTCAGGCGCGAGGCTTGTGTGTGTCCTGCAGAGTTTTCCCCTGTGCAATGCCTACAGCCCTCGGACTCCTTTCCTAAGGGGCGTGAGGACAAAGTTCCAATTCTGTGTTTCTGTGGCACGAACACAGAGCTGACAGTAGAATTTCTCTCAGGGAATGAAAATATGTGTGCTTCTGCATTATCTCCTGTTTCACTAAATTAAGGACTACCTGTCCGCCTGTAGCCACGTGGTGGGGTCCACGTTTCCTGGCCATCGGCGATGCAGGTCCTCTGTCACTTTTCATGCCAGTTGGGTGTGTGGAGCTTTGAGTCCCTTTACCTTTCTTCAGCTTCAATTTTGAAGCAGTGTTCTTCCTTCCTTCCAGATTATTACGTGGACACTTGCACACAGTAAAGAACAAAGAAAGTCTATTCCCTTCTGAAACATCCGCCCTTATCTGGCCCAGGGGACCCCAGCTAATCAGAGCCTGATACTCTGCACAATAGGCCGAGTCAGCCAGACCACCCCCTCCCAGAGTGCAGGCTACCGCTCCCCGAGCCGGCGGCTGGTTTTCTTTTGTTCTGAAGCGGGCAGACAGTGCAGGATGCGGTCATCAGGCCTGGGGGCCTGGGGGCGGCCTTATCAGCCCCCTGGCCGTCCTCTCTCCCACCCAAGGGTGCAGGCTTCCCCAGGACTCGGCCCTATCAGGCCCCTACAGCTGCTGTTATTTTAGATAGGGCAGGAAGTGGGCCTGGAGGACAGTGGCAGCTCACGGCCTCAGCCACATCCAGGAACGCCTGTGATTTGCCCGAGGTCTGGCTCCCGCCGAGCCCATGGCGGAAGGGAAGGGGGAAGGTGCTGCAGAGGTGGGGGAGCTCTGCCGCCACCTGGGGCCTCATCTGGTCAGGGCAAGCAGGCAGCGGGGCCCACAGCCGAGGTGGGGCCCGCAGGTGGGCCGCACCCTTCAGTCTGGGGGGACGGCCTTGTCAGCCCTGCTGTCCTCTGTGCTCATAAAGCAGGCTAGTTTGCAGGTGTGCGGTCCTATGTGTCTCTGCAGATGGTTCTAACAGGGCTGACGGCTCTGGTCCAGCAACAGCGAGGCTGGAAACCTAGGGGAGCCTCTCAGCCGATTGTCCACGCCAGAACAGGTTTGAGGTCGGGTGGTTCTGAGCTGTCAGTACCAGCACCCTCTGGGCAGTCGAAAGGCACGACCTCTGGAGTGGGGCAGGGCCTTTCTTCCCCAGTGGCCCCGCTCAGGTCTTTTTGCTGGAACCGGTTTCCAGAAGGGACCCCAGATAAGACAGTGGCGCCGTTTGTGACCTATCTGACACCTGAGAGGGTTTCGCTCGAGAAACTGCATTTTAGGACATTTCCTCTTACTTGCTGTGCCCGGACCAGGTTGGTGATGGGGAGTGTGCCCCTGGTCCGCGACGTGGCTGCCGTCCCCGGTGGGGAAAGCCGGGCTGCTAGCTGCTTTTGGCATCGCTCCCTGCCCTCACGATGTCAAACTTAGAATCGCCTTAATATGCACTTTCCCTTTTTTCCACAGTAGCTGTTGCCAGCAAAGCTGTAAACTACCGTATATCACTCAGATTTAAGAACCTAAACTTTAAAACAAATTAAACTCTTGTTGACATTGTAATAAAAATCAGAATGGAGCTGAGCGGCACAGTAGAAGCGAACTTCAATTATTTTTGTGGATTTAAGATGTTTTCTGGGATTCCCAGACTCCCAGCACGGCGAAGTTATTTCCTCTTGGCCGATGGCTGCACAGAGAAAGGGTGGTGGACAGAGGGAGGGTGCAGGGGAGGGAGGCGGCAGCGCTGGGCTGTGGCCTGTCCGTCACCGCATGTTTGCCCCAGCTTCAGGGGGGTGTCTGTGGCCACACTGGAAAAAGCAAGCCCAGGACAGCGCGTCTGTGGCAGGGCTGGGGGCGTGGTGTGCCCACATTTTTTTACGCACTTTAATTTCAGAAAAGAGCTCAAAGAATGTGTGTCAAGGTCTGTTCATTGGGTGTTTCTCTGGATGCAGAGAATGGAAAACGCAGGTCGGACTGTCCTTCCAAACTTTGTCCAAATGCTGGAAAGTGCGCAGTGCGTCCGCACCCACCCTCCCCCCACCCCGGTCCTTATCTCTCATCACCCGTTCATGGCGGTGTTGATGCTCTGTCACTCGCGGAGATGGAAACGGTGGTTTCCAGGGGACGAAGTGCCAGTTTTCCACCCTGAGTGAAGCTTCCTGTCCTGATAGTGCAGCCTGCAGCAGGGCAGGGGACGTGCAGATGGAAACTAGGTGATTGATTACTTTGACAAGCATTTCTCCGGAGGCGTGGCATGCTCCCTGGGGGCGAGCTTTGACCTGGGCTTTGAAGCGAGCCTTTTACCAGAATCGGCCCTTCCCTGGCCGGCCGCTTCCTCCCCTGTTCTGCTTCCTGTTTCTGTTTTCAAGGCCAGGTGGGCAGTGGGGTCGGGGAGCTCTGGCCCACGGAGGTGTCCACCGCCCACCGTAAGCTGCTGCCTTGCTAGCTCGTCCGAGCCTGGTGTTGGGAAGCCCCAGGAGGCTCCTAGAGCTGGGAAGAGGCCCCTCTGCCCTGGGAGTTGCTGGGCCCTGGGGTATGCTCAGCAGGCAGCATCCAGCACGTTCATTCAATGACGGGAAGGTGAGGAGAGCTTAAAAATGCACGACCCTCTGGGTGGCTTCTTCCCAGGCCCTTCAGTGTCACCGGCTTCATGGAGCAGGGCTGTGGGTTTGGAAATACCCGCTCATCCCTGCGGATGGTGGCCCTGGGCAGCAGGGGTGTCTTTACAGATGCTTGGGAGACTCTTAAAGCACCTTCGGTCCCTGTTCCATCAGCGACATCCACTTGACCAAGGCTTCCTGAGCTCAGCATCTTGATGAAACGTCTAATTGTGCTGTGTGCTCGGAAGTCTCCCCAGACCTCCGGCAGCTTGTGGGCAAGGTATGCATCCTGGCGTTGTGGTTCCAGGCTGGCCTCAGGCCTGTAGCCCCAGACTGTGGCCGGGGACCCCCGTTCCCGTCGTCCGGGGTGGTCTGTAGCGTCTGTATTGTGGAATGGCCACAGATATCCTCACCTCAGTGTGAGAAAGAGCTCGGCAAAGCTGGGACACTGCTTCTCGGGGAAGTCAGCAGCCCCTTGTCTTCAGTCTGAGTTGCCACTTGTTGTGAACAGATACTTCTAAGTAGCTTGTCTGCCACATACTGCCTTCTTTTGAGGACATTTTTAAATTTTTATTTATGTATTTATTTGAGAGAGAGCACGCGTGCGCACACACATGTGAGTGAGGGGGAGGGGCGGAGGGAGAGAGAATCTCAGGCAGACTCCCTGCTGAGCGCAGAGCCTGATGTGGGGCTCCATCCCACGACCCTGACATCACGACCTGAGCCAAACCAATGGTTGGACGCTCAAACAACTGAACCTCCCAGGCGCCCCTTGAGGACATATTTTAAGGCTTCTTCAAATTTAGTTGAACAGAGAAAGAGTTAATGTGAGATTTTCCAAATGGACGGCGCGTAGCCCCACGGAAAGGAAGAAATCTCACAGACACAAGGCTGTCCGTTAATACGGCACTGATTTCTCCCCAGCCTGAGCAGTAATGCCAAGAAGCAGCCTGCAGGTTCGGCTGTTAGTTGCCTCTTGCTCAGTCTTTTTGAAACTCACGCAAAGGATTAACTCAACTTTCAAAAAGAGAACGTAACAACCCAGTATTTGCAGATTCCTTACCACGTCCTGGCATCACAGGGCTGTCCAGACACACGCACACATCTGTTCTCTGGCCCCTCAAACAATCAGAGGGGAATGGGCAGACAGGTTAAGCGGCTAACAACATTCAGAGTTTAAGTAACAATTCAAGATGACAAAGCCGTGCTACCAGATAGCAGCTGATGGTTGCCAGTGAATGACAGCCCACGCGCTTGGAGTCTGAGACTCTAGACAGTGTTTCGGGAAGGACTTTTCAGAGGACAGGAGCTGAGCTTTAACGGCGACCTGTCCTGTGTCCCGGCCAGCGTCTCCGCTCCTGTGGGAAACGCTGCCTAATACAGTGGGAACCCTCTGAAGGACACAGGACGCGCTTGGGTTCTGTCTGGGAGGCTTGGCAGCACTTGGCTCTGGCCCAGACGGCAGCCCTGAGGGTGGACACAGCCCTGGCCCCAGTGTGGTCGCGGGTCCGCCCCTATGCACCCCTCCCATGTTCAGGTGATCACTTGTACCTGTCCCTTCAGGTACCGTTGGAAATGGCTGCTCACCTCAGGCTGAGAAGTGGTCTTTGCGACCGTGGTAATCCAGCCAGACCGCTCATTTTGGTAATCACCAGGGGCGTGCTGTTATTACATAAAGTCAATTAGAGCGCAAACATGCCGGTCCTGCTGATTTGATTTAGAACTAACGAAAGCTCCAGTAATGGGCAATTACAAGAAACTTAATGGCCCTTTATACGGAATGCAGCTTCCATGGCCCCTAATATAGTGTGATGAATTACTCATTATGTGCAGTGTTGGAATAGCTTCTACAAAGATTAATAATTGGATAATCGATACAAAAATTCCATCTTGGGTGCTTTTCCACGCCAGGGTCAATATGTCCTACAGATCGAGGGACCCGTCTCACAGGCCTGTTTTGTGATTCTGCCCCCCCTCTGCTCTGTTGTTTTCCAAACTGGGAGTTCCTGGGAGTCACTTGCCTCCTATGATTTTTCTGTCCAGATCTTTACATAAAGACGCAGCTTCTGCCATCCGTCAGTTTTCTCAGTGCTCGTGGGTACAGTTTCCACCCTCAGGGTGGGCTCTGTCTACTGGGGGCAGAGAGCAGAGACCCGTGGTGAAGAGTACTGGCTTACCGGGTGCCTGTGTGCACGGGAGAGGTGCCAGGTGGCCTTCCCTGAAGTGGCGGCAGAGCCAGGCGCAGGACGCGGGCACCCTGGCCGGCAGCATCCCAGCCGGGCTCCGGGCACAGGTGCCACCACTGGGGCTGGGCAGGAGGGAGGTGGCGCAAGGTGCAGACCCTTATGTCCTCGCCTTGCCGTGGGATGGGCTCGGCCCCCCAGCAGCTGCCCGGAGCACAGGCCAGACGCTGAGGCTGACCAACAGTCACCAGCTTCTCCCGGGCTCCGGCTTCTCTCTGAAGGCACTGTTGGGTTTTAATGATGGAAATCTCAGACATCTGTGAGAGTGTAATAAAGAGTACAGTGGGTTCCCACGTGCCTGCGCCCAGGTCCACAGTCAGGGTGGGCGAGATGGGGCACCATCCCTTCAGCCACCCCTGTGCTGGTTGTTGCTAAGATCATGAGGCACCAGGTCCTGGACCTCAAGTCTGAGTTCCGCCATCCCTCAGGTGCAGACGCTTTGTTGTTGTTGTTGTCAAGATTTTGTTTATTTATTTCACAAAGAGAGACACAGCGAGAGAGGGAACACAAGCAGGGGGAGTGGGCGAGGGAGAAGCAGGCTTCCTGCCGAGCAGGGAGCCCGACGCGGGGCTCGATCCCAGGACCCTGGGACCATGACCTGAGCCGAAGGCAGACGCTTAACCGACTGAGCCACCCAGGCGTCTCTATAGACGCCTTTTTAAGCGGCCGCTCTCTTACACGACCACAGTATGACAGTTACGCCTAACAGAATTACTGATGGTTCTCTGGTAAGGTGAGGCTTTACTTCAAACTCACATGTACCCATCCGAAGGTGTGATTTCACCCCCCAAAGCTGGAACAGGGGGCTCGAGCCTCTCCTTTGCCTCCATAACGAGCAGCTTCTTCTGGGCAAACCAGGCAGCTGCCAGGTGGGTCGCAGGCGCTTGGCCTGTGCCCGGCAGACTGGCGGGCGGAGCTGACAGATCGTGGCGTGGAACTTTCCGCCGCCAGCCCAGGAGCGTTGCCAAGTCCTCCGCAGCCTGCAAAAGGGGAGGAGCTGCTTTGTTAATGCCTCTTACCTTGAGGCCCCGACTCGTGTGCACGGACAGAGTGACAGGAGGCCACAGCCTGGCCACGCCTGCACGGCCACTCACCCCGTCCCTCTCCCCATCCACTTAACATTGTTGCTTTTTAATTAAGGGGAGCTTTTTCATCTTTTATTTTTTCAATTCCGTTAATTCTGTGTGAATAGAAATTTCATAATTTGGGGGGAATAATGTATTTTCTAGCAGCACAAAGAAAGCCCTAGAAAAATGCTTGCTGGTGGTTTAGCGCTCCCCACGAGTGACAACCGTGGAATGAGTTTGGCGTAGATAAAAAAAATGGGCCAGGTGATGTGGGAGCCCACACCCGGCCGCAGCGCGGGAGGTGCCGGGCAGCCGTGGAGCTCCCGTCACGTGGCCAGCCGGTCTCCGTGGACGCTGGAGTTTCCACACGGGTGTTCGCATTATTTGGAGTATTCAGGCTAAATAAGGAAGCAGGCACTGAAGGCATGAAAATTATTCTGTTTTAACGGCTGACAGTCCCGGGTGACAGTAGTGCCCGTCAGTCCCAGCCCCACACACAGCGGGAGGGTCATGTTTTATTAAAACCGTGACTTGTCATTCAGACTCCACCATCCCGTTCCCTCCTTCCAAAAATAGCAGGCCCCGTGGCAGTGGCTTATTATGATTAAAAAGATAAAAATAAGTGAAGGCTGAAATGGGTCCAGGACACCGGAGGTAACGCGGAACTTACTTTTTTTTTTTTTGGAACTTACTTTTTAATGGAACTTGAGAGACGGCCTCATTTTCCACCGCCTCACAAAGCAGCTTTGAAAAAAAGTCAGAAAGGTAAAACAGGACTTCAGTGGTGTTGCAACTCTGCATTTTCAGAGTTACCATGGTTGTGACAGTCCTGCTGTCGCCCAGGGCTACGTGGGGCCGTGCGGACTCCTAGCCCACCGTCCCTGCCAGGCCATGGACAGAGCACCCGCCTACAAACAAGGACGTATGGACAGTGGGCTTTGTGAGATGCTTGCCTCTTCCAAGAAGGTAAAAACCCACCTGGGAGGCAGCCTCAGTTTCCCTCAGTGCCCAGAGCCCGGGTGTCGCTGCCTGGATCCACACGTGCTGCAGGGGCACAAAAGCATGTTTCCTCCACTTCCCAGTTTCCGAATCATGGCCTTAATCATGGTGTTTTCTTGCAAGTCTCCCTTCTGACCTAATACTTGCAGTCACCGAGGAAGTTCGCGCCGCAGTGTGTGAACAGCGTGCACCTGGCCGTCGGCTGGAGCCACGCGCCGTGGGAAGCCCCCGCTCATGCCCCTGCGAGCAGCACCCCTGCGTGAGAGTGTGCACACCTCCCTGTCCCGAGATCCCTGCACATTGTACAGGGTTAGCACGCAGACACTGGCCAGGATATTTCTGGTTCTACTCCCGTCTGCCTAAAGGATTATGTTCTCGGGTTACAATGCTAACTTTAGCTAAAGGTGTATTTTCTGGGAAAGTGAGCAAATATTTTTAAAATTATCTTTTAGTTATAGGAATGGGAAAGAACGGCCTTCCTGTTTTGTTTTGCTCTTCACAAAGCTATTTTGACTTTCCCTTAAAAATAAAAACGTTTCTGATGGCTTGTCCTATGTGAGGAACATGCATTTTTCTGTCTCACTGGAAGACTGAGTAAGCACGTGACAACTGCTTTTCTATATTTCTTTATACGTGGTACTTCATTTGGCCGTGAGCTTTGAGGGAGCCCACGGGGCAAGATGCGATGCGGGTGTGGCTGCAGGAACCTGCCCTGGGAACTGAATCCCATGTGGATCCTTCAGGCCTCTTTGTTTCCCACATTGCTTTTGTTTAAAGGACAATGATGGCTTTTGAAAAGTGATTCTCTTCATGAAAAAGCAACATCGTAACCTGTCGTGATGAGCACTGGGTGTTATATGCCGAATCACTGAACACACATCAGAAACTAATGATGTACTATATGGTGGCTAATTGAATTTAAATTTAAAAAATTTAAAAGAAAAAACAAAAAACAAACAAACAAAATCAAACGGAGATGAAAAAGTAACAGTAGCCCTGCTCAGCCGGCTAGTTTGCCAAGGAACAGAAGGTGAATATTGTTTTTTTTAAAAATTCACAGTATAGTTGTCTCCTTGTTTGAACTAACCTAACTATTGAAAAGGAAGAGATGCTTTAAAAATGGATTTTATGTAATCAAGCTGACATGGACCTACAGCAAGCACTATTTTTTTTTTTAAGATTTTATTTATTTATTTGAGAGAATGAGAGATAGAAAGCACAAGAGGGAAGAGGGTCAGAGGGAGAAGCAGACTCCCCGCCGAGCAGGGAGCCCGATGTGGGACTCGATCCCGGGACTCCAGGATCATGACCTGAGCCGAAGGCAGTCGCCTAACCAACTGAGCCACCCAGGCGCCCAAGCACTGTGTTTTTTAAAAAATTGACACAAAAGTATTATTAGCAAAGTATGGTCCTTACCCATCTTAAACTTTTTTAGCAAAGGTTACACAGTGTGGCTGAACTAGATTTCTTACTCCCACGCCCAAACCCGGCTCCTAAGAAAGTAGGATCGATGTCTGTGTGGACAACCACCTAGAAACTTCCAGCACCTGCCGCTCCTGTGCCATCCCTCCCCAAAGCCCGCACGTGGGCCCCACGACTCTGATGGGTTCCCGCCAAGGAGCAGGGACAGAGACCCCTACACGGCCCCAGACGTGTGGGGCCAGCACCTCTTCCCGTTGTGGTGCCCTGGGCAACACCCAGGGCTGCCCGGCCGGGTGGCAGGCCAGCAGCACCGTTGGCCCTCTGTGACAGAAATGAGAACCTGCCACAAACCTACACAGGCGTTGGTCTGGTTCTAGAGAGAACACACGCTCCGTGGGAAGTACCGGAATGAGACGTACAGAAGGAACCCCCACCCCTGTGAGTCTGTGAGCACGTGTGCCACATGGCCGAGCTCCGGCCTCCACAGACGTGACCAAAGATCCATTCTTCCCGCGTCAGGAAACCGAAAGTTCAGCCAGTGCACGTCGGTAATAGAAGCAGACTGGCCCCGCGTCTGCTGGACCACATCGGTCACATCCTTGTGTCAGGCAGGAAGCCGGCCGGGAGCAGCCTGCCCTCAGGAGGCTGCCCCTCTCGCTGTGGAGCCCCTGACACCACACACGCTCCCCTGAGCCACGGCCGCTCCCACTGACTGCCGCTTGCCTGCTGCCCCGAGTATCTCCTGCCCTCTCTGGGCCTGTCTTCAAATTAAGAATAGTAATGGTGGCCACCTCCCGGGGGGTTGGGGAGGACGCTGTGAGGTTCCTGCCATTTATAATGCTCGGCGCCCAGGAAGATGTGTTTCTCCTTTTGAAATGACTGAAGACTCCCCGACTTGGAGAGTGGAAAGGGATCTCGGCCAAGCCGCCATTTTCACGGAGGAGACCCTCAGGCTGCAGCCAGGTACGGAAGCAGGATGAGAGCAGGACCCAGGTCTTCATCCGCGGGCCCTCCAGCTGCACCATCCCCTGACGGCACACGTCCGGGGTGTGCAGAGCTCGTGTCAGCTTTTCTAGAGGAAGATGACAGGCCTCCATTGTTCACAAATCTGATCGATCGTTTAAATGATGTGGCAGGAACGCAAGGAGAATTTAGGTCTGAGAAAGTTAGGAAGTCAGTGGATCATCAGGATTGTTGGCTCTGACGTGGGTTCACTCATGGCCCAGGCACCCCCTGAGAATAGGAGGTCAGGCCCTCTTTAAAAACAAGCACCGCCCAGATCTTCTCTTCGTCATTTCTGTCTCTTTAGGGACTGCTTTTCCTCCCAGAATCTATGTTTTCACTCTGACCACATGACATCCTATGGTTCTTAGGGTCTCAGGGACACTTCACGTCAGGCTTCCTTTCTAGTCCCAGTGACCCTGTGGTCACGGCACCCCCGCCCCGTCGTTCAGAGTCCCGTGTGGACGCACACACTGACACTTCTTCTCTTGGAGTCGGAAGGAGGGTGCTGGATGACGACGTCTGGGAGCTGATAAGAGGAACAGCCCGCTCATGATCGTGACGGCCACGAGCAGGCTGCCTCCGAGGCTGAGAGGTCCCAGCACACGGGCCAGGTGCCCTTGGATGTCAGCTCTGAAACACAGACTCAGAGCCAGTGGAGTCTGTGTGTCACCAGCACAGGGCACGGGCTCAAAGTCTCCACCTTCACGTGGGTGCAGCCCTCGGGATCGCCAGGCCACACTGCCGGGATTTTTGAAGGAGGTTTCTGATCTAGCGTATCAGCACGTCTCTTCTGGCTTTGATATCTGCGCCAAATCGGGCAGGGGCGGCCAGCACACACTGCTGTTTGTTGTAGCCCGAAGAAGAGCTTGCCCTGGAAAACAAGTGGCTGTACGGGCCCCGCGTGGGTCCTCTGGTCGCCTGCCTCTTCTACTCTTTTGAAAAAAAAAAAAAAAAAAAGGTTTGCAACAGCTAGTCCAGGAGAAATGACTGAAAAAATAGTTGTTTTTAGCTCAAACAGAAGAGAATGCTGTGTTTGTATGCGTGGTGCTGGTGCTGGGCTGGTGTTGGCTTTGAAGACATGCATGCCCCAGAAAAGGGAAGTGCAAGGCTGTGCCTTCAGCCTCTCTCCACCCCAGACACCAGGTTCTGCGCGCTGAGCAGCCCTGCAGGCCAGACGAGGCCCGGACCCAGAGGGACAGAGTGCAGGATGGGAGAAGGGGAACTGGCGGCTGCAGGTGCCGGCCCTGGGCTGGCAGAACGCGCACTCCTGACCCGTGAGCCTGCGGGCCCCAATTTCCACTTGCCGACCCTCCCTTGGACCCTCCGTTTACAAAACCCCTAACTACGAAGTCCCCCCTTCCCTCCCTTATGGGACTGTTGAGAACAATTAGCATGCCCCTGCTTAGGAACCACAGGGGCCATGAACGTGCCGAGCCAACAAGCAGTGTGGCTCATTCCTGAAATTTTGATTTGAGAGCTTTAGCTGCTTTCGGAAACCAAGAGTTCAGAAACGTGGGGAAACTTTGCTTAAAAGCAAAATGTGTAAAAAATGAGATTTGGACCCTCCCCGACCCCTTGGGTCATGCAGTCTCAGGAGAGTCCAACAAGAGCCCGTGAGTGAAGCCTGAAGATGAAGTGAGGGCATTTCACTACAACACGAGGTTTTAAGCTCAATTTTTTCCAAAATGGTGATGAAAAAAACTCATTATGTGAAAGTTAAGAAATTTTGCTTTAAAAAGGACACTTCGCCCGATTAATTTGCACAGCTTCTTTATGAATAGCTGTGAGATCTTTGCGTATCGGATCAATACGGTGAATATCCACAGATACTTTGGGGGAGGGGCTGTGCCTGTACTTTGTATATTTTAGTTTTTAAATGTTAAAAAATACTAATTTTCTTTTCACTCAATTCCAGCTATATGCAAAGAGGTGGTGTGGACACGCGTCTGTGTGTGTCCTACGTACATATCCCAGATTAAAACAAAAACTCAAATTGCCACATAAGTTTTAGGAAAAAAACAGTAGTTTCCACCTCGGGAGCATTTTAGAGAAAACTTAAATATAAGGGAAAAAACCTTTCTCATTAAATTAAATTGTGGTGTAACAGCTCACCACATCCTGTTGCAGGGACATCTGACACTAAGCAAAGCAAAGGTTCCTCTTTCAGGTCTCTGACAAGCTCCGAAGGTCACATGTTACCTGCAGTTCAAAATACTTCGACAAAGAAAAAACCCGTGTGTCGGTGGAAAAGCTGAATAAGAAGATGGAAAGTATCAGTAGAGAGAAGACACTGTGGGAAACTGTCACAGAGAAAGCCACCCCCAAAATAACCAGCACAGAGCCCCCGGGGGCGGCCGTGAACTCACAGGGACCCGGAACCATGACCTCATGGAAGGGACGTGGGAGGCCATGGCCAGGACAAGGCCAGGGGCAACAGGACCCTGATGCGCATGCCCTGCTGCGCCATCTGTCTGGGGACAGGAACCCTCATGGCTCTCCCTGCAGGGCCACAGCATGGACTGTGTCTGCCCAGAGAGTGTGGCTCTGCGGCTGTCCTGTTCTTGGTGGTGTGCACAGTTGTGTGGGTCTACTGTGCAGGTCACACCGGCCACCTGCCCCTTCTGTCAGCTACCCGCGCGGTCTCCGGGGCACCTAGGGCTGGTCTGACAGGGCATTCGTGCATGTGTGCTGGTTCTTGAGTGCCCTCCTGAGATGTCTGACCCATCGTGACTCTACTTCATGGTGCCAGGCCTGGACCACAGGGGCATCCGATGACCTGCCGACCCTTGTTGGGAGGCAGGCAGGGCTGGTGGCCTATCAGAAACCAGCAGATCCCCGAGACGGAGCAGGAGTGCTGCCCGCTCTCTCGAGATCCTCCTGATCGCTAGGCTGGGGTCACAGAGAGCAGGTCAGGCGCCAGGACACAGGAGCGTCCCGGATGGCTCAGGACACACTCAGTGATTTCTCCACTCCTACCCAACACGGGCTCCCCCTTCCAGGCTCAGGTGCCCCGGTGGGCAGCAAGGGGAAGCCCACTTCTGAGGCTTCTTCCCCTTTTATCTTGTCAAACACGTGTTATTTTTCCTGTGGTCTCTATAACCCTGAGGAACTAGAAGGTTCTTGGCTGCCTTGCTTAAGCCTCCCTCCGTTCCCTGGCATTCTTACCCCTCAGTTCCCCCCCATATTCCCTGTCATTATTACCCCTCAGACCCCTCCCCCATATTCCCAGGCATTATTACCCCTCACACTTCCCCATATTCCCTCTCATTATTACCCCTCACACTTCCCCATATCCCCCATCATTATTACCCTTCAAATTTCCTCATATTCCTTATCATTATTACCACTCAGATTTTCCTCATATTCTTTGTCATTATTACCCCTCAGACCTCCCCCATATTCCCCATCATTATTACCCCTCAGACTTCCCCCATATCCCCATCATTATTACCCCTCAGACCTCCCCCCATATT
>NW_027397190.1:625128-625464 GCF_003265705.2 Callorhinus ursinus | reverse complement strand
CATATTCCCCATCATTATTAGCCCTCAGACCTAACTGCGTATTCCGCATCATTACCCCTCACACCTCCCCCCATATTCCCCGTCATTACCCCTCAGACTTCCCCCATATTCCCCGTCATTATTACCCCTCAGACTTTCCTCATATTCCCCATCATTATTACCCCTCAGACTTCCCCCATATTCCCCATCATTATTACCCCTCAGACTTTCCTCATATTCCGTCATTATTACCCCTCAGACTTCCCCCATATTCCCCGTCATTATTACCCCTCAGACTTTCCTCATATTCCCCGTCATTATTACCCCTCAGACCTCCCCCATATTCCCCATCATTAT
>NW_027397190.1:612144-624728 GCF_003265705.2 Callorhinus ursinus | reverse complement strand
ATTCCCCGTCATTATTACCCCTCAGACTTCCCCCACATTCCCCATCATTATTACCCCTCAGACTTTCCTCATGTTCCCATCATTATTACCCCTCACACCTTCCGCCATATCCCCGGCATTATTCCCCCTCAGACCCCCCACTTCCCTGATGTTAGTACCCGTGAGAACTTTTCAACCACCCAGTGTCTGCTCTTGCTAGGTCGGATTTCTGGCCTGAGGCCAGCTGTCCTTGCTAGTGGAATGAACAAGGAAACCCAGTGTTGGCGTGTGTCACTGAGTGGGCCGGCCCCATCGCTCCGTGGCATCTTGTCCACGCTGCCCCTGTGTAGGAGGCTTCATCCCTCGGTGTCATGGCTGAGTGTTGCAGCCCTGGACCCAAAACTGCCTGTGGCAACTGGTCCACCTTCCCCTGCGTGTGCCCTCCAGACCTTCTGCTTAATCTGAACGTGGGTTAGGAAGACCTGCTGGGCTCATGGCCTGGCGCGGGTTCAGGATGAAATGAGAAGGGTCACCATGAAGCAATTTTAAGGGGCCACGTGCCACGCCAGCCACAGCAACATGCTCTGTGGGGTGGTCACGGTCCCTGCCACGTCAGCTGTCACAGCTCTGTATGGAAAGGATGTCCAGCCCACTCTGCCGGGAAGCCTTTCCTCACCAAGGCAGTACCTTAGAGACACTCAGATTCGTTATTTTTCTTTGTCAAAATGTTCTTTGATACAACAGAGTTCTGCAAAGTATAAATTGGACCCGTGCCTCTCAAAAAAGAGGCCAAACGAGTGAAGTGGGAAGAAGAGTGGGACTGTGTCTGCTGCCCCGTGCCTGCCCCCTTCCCGTCTGTGCTCCAGGAACCCAGCAGAGCGCGGTGCACGAGGCCTTGGGAACGCTGTGGTGGTCTCCGCGTCAAGTGATGGGGGGAGCCGCCTTGCCCTGCCGTCCCAGGGGCCGTGGCCAGGCACTCGTCAGGGGTCTCTAGTGGGCCTGGCAAAGCTGGGCAGCCGGAGTGTCACGGAAAAACTGCCTGCCGCTAACGAGCTGCCCCGGGACACTCCAGGGACAGGTGTCGTCCTGAGAGCTGGTCTGAGCACCTGGGCCTCATTATTGCCTCATTAACAGCTAGCTGGGAGGGGTCCCTGGGCTGGCCCAGGCGAGCCACAGCCCCTCCCGGTGTTTTCTGCATGAAGGTCAGTGCCATCCTCAGAGAAGGTGTGGCTGCGTGTCCGGGGGTCGTGCATCACATCCGTGTCCCAGGCAGATGTGTCCTCTGCAGGCAGGCTGGCCTAGCGCCCACCCTGGCCTGCTGTGTGCGTCTGCTATTTCATGCAGTGAGTCACCCTCCCCCCCCCCCCACCGGCGGCCCCCTGGCCAGGCAGCGGGTAGGCCTGGGGCTCGGTAGTCGGCTCCCGGCTGTAAAGCTGGTGCCAGTGGGCTCTGTTATCAGCAACCATGACACAATTCCTGGTTCCCCCAACCACATTTTATTATTGTTATTCTTAACAATAGCGGGGGTGTTGAAAGGGCATTTAGGGGAGGGAGTGGGGGTGATGACAGGTGTGCCAGCTAATTGCTGCAGGAAGCCGCTCTGGGATGTGCCGGGGCCTTTGCAGAAACACGGGGAGTTTATCTGGGCAGCAAAGGGAGGCCCGGGCAGTTCCGTGACGTGAGCACGTGTCCCCGCACCTCCCAGTTCTGTTAGGAAAGTGGGCCGTGGGGACGCGTCCCCTATCTGGGGGCCGATCAGGGGGTGGAGAGAGGGATGTTGTGTAGCCTTTGCCAGCTTCGCTCATTTCCTCTCCTGCTGCCAAAAGCCACATGCTGATAGTGGACACGGACAAGGAAGCAGAAGTGAAGGAAGAGCCCCAAACAAAGGGAGGCCCCGGCCACCCCGTGGTCGGCCCCCCTCTCAGACGTGGCCTGTCCGAGGACGAGACTAAAGAGGGGCTTCTCTGAGCCTGGACCTCAAGGACATGCCTCCACCACGGGGCGCCTCTGCGGGTCTTGCCGGTGGAATCGCCTGCCTGGACCAGCACCAGGCACCCTTTCCCGGGGCCCACGATCGAGGAGTCAGTTTGTCGGTGATGCCCCTGCTGTCGCGGAGCCGGGCCCGGGCGGCTGCATGCTGCTGGCTCAGGACATCCCAGGCCCGTGGTGGGAAGCGGGAAGGAGTCCCACCCCTCCGGGAGACCCTTTTCACAGGCTCAGCGTATCGGGCTGAAAGCGTGGCTGATGGGATTTCTGGTTCTTACAACAGTTCTGGGCAGAGCGGTGTTTCCCTAATGGTTTCTCTATTGTGTTTTCTTGCAGTAAATGAAATAATACGGAATGATCTCTCCAGCACCAACATCCGATCATAGCTGGCCACACGGAACTCACTCGGAAGCCGCGCGGTGTTGGCTCGGTGTCGGCTCGGCCGCTGATGGTCAAGCTCCGACACAGGACTTCTAAGTAGACCGAACACATCCCTGGTGCCCGTCAGAACTCCAGCTTACTGAAGATTTGCATCGTCCGCTCAAAGAAGTAGCTCTGTGACAGGGAGGACGGACCGACGGGGGCAGGAAAGCGAGTGTGTCTCTCATGGGGCCCCCGGGGGCACCCCCGGACTTCAGGACTGGAAGTGCCTTATTAACCAGACCCCAGCGTCAGGGCGCCATAGGATGGAGCATTGAGTCTGCCACCAGGAGGGTATTTGTAGGAGCAAAAGCTATAAAGACGCTTCGTCCTGAGGCTTTCTCTTTTGTATAAATTAGGAGAATACTGGCAAGCTAGGCATTGTGAGAAAAACCTAACACGCGCTTCCTGCTTTTTATCAGCTTCCCTTGGGCTGCAGTGTGCAGCCTGTTGCCTTATTCAGCGCATTTTAGGGATCTTTAATCCTGTCGTCTCTGGCGTCACCCGCCCCCTTCCCTGTGTTACCGACACCATAGGATTGTTAACTGTAGCACGCTAGGGTTTTGTTTTTAATCTGGCTTTGAACGTAGCGCAAGTAAGATGATAGCACAAGATATGTTGCCGGACAAAAAAAGAAGTCTGTCTGCCCCAGGACAGACCTTGCATTTGCTGGATGTACAGTTACAGGCACATATTTATGCACAGATAAATGACAGAGCTGGTGATGTGCGGTCTTGGCCCAGCAAGGGCTGCCGAGTTAGCAATAAACCGTATCCGTTCTGGAAAACGCATCTAAGACAAAATCTGGCTTTTCAGCTACGTCCACGGGGGCGCATCTCCCGTCCGCCGGGTCTGTGTTGTCTTGGGCGGCGCCGCTGGCCGAACTCGCCAGAAAGCCAGGAGAGGTGCGTTCTTGATGCCCAGATGTTACCAAACAGCAGATGGGAAAGCAACTGTAAATAACATCACGAAAGGAGTGTAATATATTTGTTCAGCTGTAAGATTATTCCTTCACAGAAGCCTTACAACTCTGCTTCTTCTAAGGAAACAGTTACCAAAAATGTTTTAATACGCAGCGCCTGTGGTTCGTTTACGCAGCGCCTGTGGTTCGTTCCCAATTAGTTACTGTTAACATGTAGGTTAGCTAAGCTCTGCTGCTCCCCCTGCATCTGTACAATTAACAGCTTATTACACGTTATTACTCGCCGTGACCTGTTGTTTCACATAACCAAAAAGCATGGTTTAATTAAAACATGTTTAACCTGGTAATTGTGCCTTAGGAATTTATGCCCCCTCCTGGAACGTGCCTGAATTGCACCCTCAGGTGGAGGATGTAAGTTATAGTAATTAAACATAATGGTATATGGTGGAGAAAGCTCTTCCGCAGAATTATTTTTAAAATGTTCTCCTGTACAATTATGTGTCATCTTTGTCGGACTCCCAGAAAGAACACAAACCTGAAAAAGCCATGTTTGTGGCATTTGCACACAGCTGTGAAGAGTGATGGCATATGGCCCCTCACAGGCCATGGCCCCGCCTGCCGCCCAGACCTTAGCCCGCACTTAGCACCCCAGGACTCGCATGAAACTCTTCTCAGTACGCCGTCTGTGGAAAGGAACTGTTTTGGTATTTGTGTCCGCTGTGCTTGTAGTTAGGAAATAGACCCAATAAAGCAATATTTCTTGCTGGACAATCTGAGTCTGCCAGTGATTCATTACCTGTGTGGAACATTCTACTGGGTTCTAAGGGATTTTCTCTCATGGGTTCTCGTACTCCTGCCTAGACGTGCACGGGGAAGCCCGCCATAAGAGAGGTAGCCGTGCGGCTGCGTGCCTGGATGCTCCCAACACAGCACCTCAGAAATGCTCCCCCAGGCCCTGTGCGCAGGGAGCCTTCTCTTGAGCCAAACACTCTGATCCGGAGGGTAACCTGGGTTCCCTGTTCCTTGAAGCGACTTGGCCCCTTCCCCGCCCAAAGCCACTTCAGGCTCAGGTGGGAAAATGGCATCCGGTTGTTCATAAAACCGTATGAAACCCAGAACTTCTCCAGCAATTACTGTTTTGAATTGTCAGAAACAATATTTTACTTTTAGGGCTTTATAAAATGCAAGGTTTCCTGTTTCTTTTGCTAAGATTGAGGTGAAGTTCTAGAAGAATCCTCATCACCTAGCATGTGTGCTTGGCACGCACCTGCCCCCTCGGGAAGAGCGGCCACGGCCAAGGGGCCTCCGAGGGGAGTTCGGGATGCAGGGCAGGGTGGGGGTCATGGAGAAGAGAGGGCACTTGCGGGGCCCATCACGGGCTGGGAACCCCAGAGTCTGCCAGACACACAGGGAATCTGGAGCTCTGCCCACCCCTCCTGAGAGCAGGCTCGCAGGGCCGCCGGAGCTGGGCTTCCCTCCCTCAAGAATATCCTGGAAGCTCTTAATTTCAAAGTGAGTTTTTATAAACCTGCCCCCCCATTCCCAACAACAGAATTTTATATTCCAGGAGCCAAAATATAAATCTATGAAATAAGGGATGGTTTCTGCAAAGAGGCAGTGCTTCTGCGGATACCTATTTACTTAGCTTCATTTATTTTAGGTTGATTTTTGTGTAATAAGGAAAACATACCCTCAGGATCACCTCTAGCAAGCCATGGATGTACATAGACGAGAACATCTCCTGGGGAGCTGAGATCGAGGTCAGCATGACCCAAGCTGGCCGAGCCTCTGGAGCATCGGGACCCCTTGCCTGCCCTCCACTAGCCTCCCTCAGCGACCGGGATCGTGCAGCATGTCCCCAGAACTGTCTGCTGTGGGGGCGGCCATGCCCGGGGCTCGTGTGGCAGACCCTGATCGCTTGTCCTCCCTCTGCTGCTGGGATTCCAGCCCTTCCCAAGTTTGAGACCATGTGGTATGGAGCAAGTCCAGTAAACATCCAATCTCTCCTCATAACCAAGTGCAACCCAAGCATAAAAATCCAAGTACGGGAGGATCCATGGCGGCTCTGGTTGCTATTTGCGTTGATCTAGGGAGGAAAACGCACATTTCGTAAAGGCTGCTCTCTGCTTGCCAGATCCCGGGACTCACGCGGTGCTGTGGGGATGTCGTTCACAATACAAACAGGTAGCCGGCAACGAGGACCTGCCCGTTCCAATGGAAAATCCTTGTAAGGAGCCTCTTAAAAAAATGTATCTTGTGTGGAAAACGTGTAGATTATAAGAACGCACAGCTTTTGTCCCAGTTTATTTTTCCATTTACTGGATGCGTTTATGAAAGGCACATAACAGGTCTTTGTGAGAAGAAACAAAGAAATCACAAACGCAATTAAGAGATTTCAAATAATGGGGTTTATGCCGGTTACATACAAAGATCCTGCATATCTCAAAGACCCTAAAGTTTGTAACATCAAGTATCGGGAATAAATTATAGGAGTCTTACCATCAATAAACATATTTTACAATAAAAAGAAATCCAAGTACATTAGCCTCTCTGTTTCAAGGGTGTCCCCCTGATCTGAGCAGTCGGGATCCCCCGCTAGGACAACTCTCCATGCCCCCACTCTTGCCTCAGGGAGGGACCCCATAGTAACTCTCCGCTTCTGCAAATCCTGCAACATCCCTGTGCAGTGCGCCAACCAACGGTATCTCAAGGAGGGTGTCTCTGCACAGCTGTAACTGAATACTTCCCTAGAACCGCGTCCCACATCAGAACACAGAGGCTGCGCCGAAGCTGCTGTGTTTGAGAGGAGGCATTGGATGGAGCAAGATGAAGGGCCCATGTGGGAACACAGTTTTGAAAAAATTAAATTCACATAAGATGAAATCAACCATTTAGTGTGGACAGGTCATTGGCACAGGGTACGTTGAGTACTGTGTGAGGCCACCTCTGTCTGTCTGGCTCTTAAAAGATTCTTGTCATCCCAAAGGAAAGCCTGCACCCACCGAGCCTTCACCCCACCCCCAGCGCCTGGCCACCTCTGTGGATTCCGTGTGTGTGGACCTGTGCGTTCTGGGCACTTCCATCGGTGGACCCGTACAGCAGGTGGCCTCTGTGTGTGGCTTCCTTCACTCTTGATTCATGCACATCACAGCATTTATCAGGACTTCACCCCTTCTCGTGGCCAAACCTGACTTTGGCCTATGGACGGAGCATGGTCTGTGGCTGCCTCCACCTCTGGCTCTGGGAACACGCGCAGACAGGCTTCTGTCTGAGCCCCCGTTTGCAGCTCTGGGGTCCACAGCTTGGAGCGCGTGTCTCGGGTGCTTCAGGAACTGTATGTCTTACTTTGGAAGAACAGTTTTCCCATGCTCAGTCTTAAAATTAGGCTTCCCTAAGACAGACACTGGATCACTAACCTAATTTTCAATCACATATGCGGAGCACATCCTATCTATAATTCTTTATGCCAAAAAAATTAAGTTAAGAGTAAGATGACTAACTGCTGGTTTATGCCAAAGTGGAAAGCAGGTCTCGGCCTCGTGGGTCTCTGCCCCGCGGGTCTTGGCCTCGCGCGTGTCTGCCGCGGCTGGGCCGCAAGCATCTGAGTCGTTCAGGGGGTGCAGCCAGAGCCCCAACGCTGTTTTACCTCACACACGCGGAAGGACGTAGTGGGGGCAGCCTGGGCGAAGATGACCAGTGTCCCGGGAAATGAGTGCAGGGTGAAAACTGAAGTGATCAGCTGCCGCGAGGCTCCCGCGAGCTGCCCCCCGGACTGCTCGGTATCCTGACCTTTCCGCGAGGAAAGGGGCTGTTTGCTGGGCTGCGTGACCTGCCGACAGCTGCCGTTTCTCACTGGACCCTTGCATCTGTGACCAGCGCGTCACAAAGCCGAGCGTCTCCTCCTGCAGGGGCTGTGGCGGCCTCGCGGTCCCCGGCGTAGTCGTCAGGGCCTCCCTCATTCTTCCCAAAAGGAGGGGGAGATGCTGATGGGGACCCGTTCTGGAGGGAGGTTCGGTCACATCTGGAAGGAGGGAGCGGCCATCGGCCCTTCCCTCCACCGGGGCTGCCCCTCCTGGAGCCTGGCCTGGGCCCCACAGACTGTCCCCACTGCCCGTCGGCCCCAGCCACCAAGAGCGCCACTGTCCACCCAGGCTCCTCTGGAAGAAGTGCATTTTCCAGACCGTCCGTGGTTTGTCTCTGAAGGGACCGAGCTGTGAGTATTGTCGTTGGGGCTCCTGGAAGCACACTCCCCACTCATACTGCCCAGTCCCCAGTGTGGGGTCCCTGGGGTCCGTCTCCATGGTACTGGGAGGCCCAGATTCCACCATCAGAGAGACATTCCTGTGGTGTGAAGCTGTGTCCACTGTTTAAAGGTGATGCCCCGTGGTTGGAGGGTGCTGGTGCCCCGGTGTGAGGGAGTCTCCATGTTTTCCTAGGAGCTGGTGTCCATGGGAGACGGCAGGAGCTCTGATCCCTGAGGGAGGAAAGGGGCCGGGATTGCCCCAAAAACATTGGCTGAGGCCAACAAAGCCACCATCCGCCACCAGCTCCCTGTACTCTAATCACCGGCACAGCCAGTGTGGACAGTAGCCCCCTCGGGGACAGCCAGACCCAGCCCCCTTCTTGCACCTCCATGTGTGGACGGCCGTGGACGGACACCCCAGGCTGCCACCCAGAAAGCCATGGGGGCACAGAGTCTCTTTGTGATTTTGGGGGACCCCCTTCTCCTCCTGCAGAGAAACGATTCTCGATTTGGTGTAGTCAGTGACCATGCACAACTCGTACCAAGTGCCCCTTTTGTATGGGGCATGTTCTAGAAGCTTGGTGTATTAGTAGACAAGACTTCCTCCCGAGGAGAAGAACCATTAACCTCCACCCCTGTAGATGAGCCAGGGGCAGTCTGATAGGGTGGGGAGAGCCACGGGGAAAGAATTGCCAGGGGGCAGAGATCCAGGGGCCGGGGAGACCTCGCGGGAAGGTGGAGGTCGAGGCAGCACTGGATGAGGTGAGATTGTCCTGAGCAAGGGCGTCCCACGGGGGCAACCACCAGTGCAAAGGTCCTAGGGCAGGTGCACCTGGTGCTCAGGAGAGGCCGGGAGGGACGAGCGGATGTCCCCGCAGACCCACAGACATGCGAGGGAGAGGGAGAGAGGACAGACAGATGGAGACAGACAGACGGAGAGGGAGCAGGGACCAGATGTCCCCGGCATTTATTTAGAACATCAGGGAGCTCTGTGAGGAAACTAATAATCATGAATTCACAAATACTAATAGTGACATTAGAAGAATCCAGGTCACACTAATCAAGAAGGTTGTGGTGAAAGTGAAAGGGGTCAGATTTGGGGCCCAAGCAGGTGTGGCTGGGGGGAGGAGACATGGTTGGGGTGACCCCCCCACGGAGACCTTGGCCATGCCCTCCACCGCACGGGCTCGGGAGGCTTTCTCTCCACCTCCCACCGTGCCCGGCCGGTCCTCGTCCTCGATGGAGGCTTTTCCTGCCCCACCTGCCGCCCCTCACCTCCTAAGGTGTAAATGTCGGGCATGTCTCACTGGGCACTATGTCCTGACAGGACACTTCATCTATAAATGAAGGACAGGAATTCTGTTCCAGGGCTCATGTTCTCTTGGCATCTTTTGTGGACCGTATGTGTGGGTCCCCCAGAATCCCTGCGTTGAAACCCCAACCCCAGCGTGACGGTGCTCGGAGGTGATTATGGGGGCCCATGTGGTGAGAGGCGGCCACCGTGTGAGGAGGAAAGAAGATGGGTCTGTACGCCTGAAACCGCCGCCGGACTCAGATGTGCACCGTCCCTCCTCGCGTCCCCACGGCAGAGCCTATTCCAGCTGGAGGGATGATTGGTGTTCCTCATGTCACGTGGAAAAGGGGGTGGACTCAAATACTCCTGATCAAGGGGACTAGCCCCGGTGGTCCAACTGGTAATGATGGCCGCATGCGGCGCCACACTTTATTTTGTCTGTTTTTTTTCCTTAACTTTATTTTAAAATAATTATAGATTCCCATGAAATTGCCCAAAAAAATGTACAAAGAGGTCCCACTGGATTTTCACATCTCTCCCCAAAACAGGAAACCGGCATTGGTACAAGATAGAGAACTTACTCAGACTTCACGGGTTTGACAGGCGAGCCTGAGTGTGAGTGTGTGTGTGCACGTGTGGTCCTGGGCAGTCTTGCCTCTCACCTGCAGATTCGCGTAGCCGCCAAGACCCAGAACAGCTGTCTCCGTCGGCCTCGCGGCTGTGGCCACACCAGCACCCTCCCTGCCCCCACGGCCACTCACTTGCTGCCCGTAGCTACAGTTTTGTTACTTCTTGTCAGTGGAATCGTGCAATGTGTTACCTTTTGAGAGCGGCTTTTGTTGCTCAGCAAGTTGTTGTGCGTTATCAACAGTCTGTCCCTCTTCATCGCTGAGTAGAATTCCGTACGAGGAGGAACGCGGCTTGTCTAAATGTTCACCCACGGACAGGCACCTGGGCTTTTCCCTGGGGCTTTGGCTGCTGGACGTTGCACACGTGCATTTTCAGCGTGGGTTTGGGTGAACGTTTCGTTTCCCTGGAATAAAGGACCAAGGGAGCAAATGCTGGATCATAGGCAGAGTGCGTGCTTCGTGTGTAGAGCTACCCGAATACTCTCCTGAGTTGCTCTATCATTTACCGCTCCCTCTAGCTGTGAGCCGAGCGATGGTACTTCAGCCACTCGGGTCCGTTTAAATGCACGCTCCCCGGGGGCTACCAGTGTCTGGCATTTAAGCCCTTTAGCTGCCATCTGTGCCGGCCTCCTCAGTGAAATGTCCCTTTGTGTCTTTGCCCATTTTCTAATGGGACTGTTTTTGTTTTGTTTTTTTGACTTTATACACTCTATATGCAAGCCTTTTGTCGGAGCTGTGGTTTGCAAATAGTTTCTCCCAGTCAGGAGCTTGTCTTCTTAGAGATCATTAGGAGAGGAAAACTTTAATTTTTAGCTGAGGTGCAGTTGGTCAGCATTTCCTTTGATGGGCTCAAGCCTCGGCCCTAAGACTTCCTTCTGTGTTCTGTCCTAGAAGTTTCATAGTTTTGTGTTTTACATGTAAGTCCATGATCCCTTTTGAGTTAATTTTCTGTATGAGGTGTGAAATTGAGCTTAATTTTCCCCCCACACAGCCGATTTGTAGAAAAGGCACATCTGTTTTTTGAACATATTGGTGTGGGTCTATTTCTGGGTTCTGTCTTGTTTTCCCCGATCTGCGGGTCAAGCCCCCCCTTGAACCCCACACTGTCTGCATTCCTATAAGTCTCGAAATCCCACCGGGTAATTTCTCCCACCGTGTCCTTTTCCAAAATTGCCAGATAGCTGTCCAAGGTCCTGTGTCTTCCCATGTACATTTTACAATAAACTTGTCTATGTCTCCAAGAAGCCATGTTGGGTGTTACAGGGATCGTATTAAACCTATAGGCCAATTTGGGGAGACCTGGAAACTTGTGGGCTTTGTTAGGTAGGACCAGAACAGCATTTAGTCTTGGGCTAATCTTTCCTACTATTAAGGCATGCTGCCTGGTGCCCTGTGAACCACGCACCTTTCCATTCCAGGAGTCCTGTGTGAGGTCCAGTATTGCCCCCTCGAATCCTCCTGGGAGGCTCCCTGCCAGGCCTTGGGGAACGCCTCCTGTGGGTGGGCACGTTGACCGCCGCTCACGCTCTGCAGCTCTTCGCACTGTCCCTCCGGGTGACTCTCTCCTCTACCACTTGCACTCACACCACAACCTGCCGGGCCCACCTCGTCTGTCCCTGTCTAGGGTTCACTGTCCCTCGTCGCCTGAGGTGGAATGTATAACACGTTTCATAGATTTTCCCCATTTTTTGCTTGTTTGGGTGACAGGGTAAGTCTGGTCCCTGCTAGTCTGCCGTGGCTGAGCGCAGAAGTTGTGGTGCCTGATTCTTCACAGCTTCTCTGGCATGTTGTCGTTGGGACCGTAGCCCATCTTCCACGTTCCCTGCATTTGGGGGCCATATAACAATGATGCTATTCACACAAAAACAGCGTGTCTATCCAAGAGAGTGGCTTGTGATCACGAGAGACACCTTGGGGCCCCACTTAATTTTAATCGGAAAGGAAAGCATCAAACAGAGACTGAAAAGCAGCTCTAGCTGCCAAATATGCTTTTTACCTGAAGAACAAAAGGATCCCAAGGAAGAGACAGGTTTTCATGGTTTTTGTAAAAGCATCAGAGAAGCAGAAATGTGTCTGTGTTCAGGTGGTGCGGGAACATTTCCCTCATGGCTTTGATGTCACATCGTCACTGGCGGGATTGTCCATGCTGAGTGACCCCCTCCCTGCACCGCAGGTGCTCCCTAGGCTCACCCCGCAGCCTCTCGAAGGTCAAGCTGCTCCCTTGGGACAGCCATTAACCATCTCACCCCAAAAACACAAACACAGAAACCAACAGTGAACTGTCAGCCCATCTAGCTTTATAGCCAGAGAAGGAAGACCGCTGAATTTTGAGGATGTTTCTACCTTCTGTGTTTTCATGGACTGTACCTGAAAAACATATTAACCAAGACTACCTTAATTTAGAATGTGGGATGATTGGACGTTAATCATATTTGGCTGGTTCAAGTTCACTTTTCAACTTTTTAGTGAGAAAGGGGTTTGCCAGGCAATTTAATCACTTAAAATAAGATGTAAGTGCTAGTCCTACACAACAGTTTGAGGGACGTTAGGGACGTTCATCGTTAGCAGGAATAGGCTTCTAATTACGAGACTTTTTTCCTATTCACTGAATCAGGCCCAGCAGGACTTCAACTTGAAAATATACTATTAGCAATTAGTCCCTGTAACTACATGTACTTGAAAGGAGTAAAACATTTTTTAAAAAAAGTACACCCCAACCCAAAATTTTCACTAATTTAGATTCCACTTAATCTAGACAATAATCACACAAAGTTCATGTACATAGTTCAACTATGGTTTTCAAAGTATTTTTCAATTGTGCTGTTCCTTATTTGACTCTCAAAGCCATCCTGTGAGGAAGACAAGGCAAGTCCAAACCCAATCTATAGATGAAGTTACTGAGACTGGGTTGGGGGGGAGGGCGTATCTTAGAGGTAACTTGTAAGGTTACAGAGTTTTCTCATTGTGCTCGTGCTTTGAAGAGAGAACCTGACCTTCATTCACTGATTCATCTACCACCCATCCATCCGTCCACACACCCATCCACACACCCACCCATCCATCCATCTCTCCTTCCACTCATCCATCCACCCGTTCATCCATCCGTCCACA
>NW_027397190.1:602022-612044 GCF_003265705.2 Callorhinus ursinus | reverse complement strand
ATCCATCCATCCATCCATCCATTCCCACTGAGTTGACATGTTTTGCGTGTATTTCCTCACTGACATTTCCCCACACAGCTGATGCTGAGATTCTGTCATCATTCTACAGCAGAGCGTCTTAAGCCCAGTAAGGCTATGGCTCACAGGGTCGGGGCAGGCAGGCCCTGAGAGCAGCTCCACTGATTTAATTAATTCAGGCTCTGCCTAAGTCACAGTCAGTAAACTGAGACAGCACTGACTATCTGGCAGGAAGAGCTGAGCAGTGGAGGGGGAGGGACCCAGAATAGCCTGGGGTGGAGGGGCTCTGGGCTTTACTGTCTCAGGAAGCCCGCCTTCCTTTCCCTGTCCCCATAGGCTGCCTTAGTCACAGGGGTCCCTAGAGCTTGCTCTCACCTTCCACACCTCACCCTCTCTCAGGCCCCATGAGTGCTCCCTGCTGGGAGTCAGGGACCCGTCCTGCTGCCCTTCCTGTGGTGGCGAGATTTAGGTTTCCTTGTGTCTGCTGGTTGTCATTTCCAGGTAGATATGAATCCCGACCGAGGGCAGCTGACCCCGCAGGCCTGGCTCCTTCTCCCCTCGTGCCCTCATCAGGTGCCCTCAGCCAGGCCACCCTCCCATCCTGGATGCTGGTGATGGATGGCCAGCGTCCCCTCAGCTTGGATCTCCTATTACTTCTGGAGCCAGAGCAAAGCAGGAGGTGGAGACTTAGCCGCCCTGCCTGGGGCTTCCGTGAGACTAGAGGTCCAGATGGCAGGCCCTCAGGGGAGGGGCGGCCCTCTGGGTGACTCCCTCATGCTGCCCACGGGGGCATGGGTGCCGTGCTGAGGGGGCCGCACGGATGGGGCCCCCATCAGCAGGAGCTGAATAGACAACACCCCGGGTTTGTAGCCTGAGGTACCAGCTGTGGTTCTTCATTTCCTAATTTCTCCATGTTTTCCTGTTTGTCATTCACAGCAAACCAGACGCTGTGTTTGTGCTTGGGCCCCAAGCCTGACACACTGAAGTAGGCGTGTTGGACCCTGGGGCTTGGCGGTCTTCTGAGGAGAGACTTGGGGAGCCTTCCTTACAGCCCGCCCCCTTGCCCATGCCCTGGTTACTTCTCTGCCTCGAGCACCCCCAGGGCCTGCGACCACCCAGAGTCAGATCTGCCCCAAGCTTGTCACGTCCCCAGGCTGGGCTTAGGGTTAGGCGGCAGGGCGTCTGGTGGGCCCGGCACTGACCAACCCGCTCCCCCCGGGACTGAGCCGAGTAAGGTTTCCCTGTAATTCACAGAGGTGGGAACAGCTCCACTGAGCCTGCAAATCTGAAATGTGCCGATTTGTTTTTGTAAAATAAAAAATGGCCATAGTCGTATCTCTGAGCTGGGGAAGGCCCTGCCTGTGTCTTTTGGGGGGTTTGACGGGGGTTTGTGAGGTAGGGTAATATGGCAGCAAGTTTGAAGATGGCAGTCCAGGGACACATTGGGGGAAAACCTCCAACGACAGAGTTTTAAACTCCACTAACCCAGAAACCCATTGACCAGATCATCTATTTCCTGATTACTTCAATAACGAAACATTTCTGGAATATGCTTTGATGTCTTGTGATGAAATCCCAGGCCAGTGTTTCTTCAGTGAGGAGTGGGGGTCTGCTCCTGGCAACGCTGGACCTGTGGTCTCGCTGACTGAGCAGGGTTGCTGCCGTGAAGGAGCCACACCCAGGCTAACGGGGTGGACCCGGGGGAGGCCTGGCTACAGAGAGCAGGCCCAGGGGGTGTTGGCGGTGAAAAGGCGGCCGGCGGAGAGGTGAACTAAGAGTCAGGTTTGGACCCCAGAGCAGGAGGCAGTCTGGTTGTGGACAACGGTCAGCCGCAGGTCACAAGCTGAGCCAGGGTCAGAGGGCATTCTCATTAGAAGCATCTGTGTTTGTGTAGAGAACCCCTCGCCTCCAGGAGGAAAGTCTGGTTTTGTTCAGCCTGCAGGACCCCTCCTCCTCCTTCAATAAAGAAATCATCACCCACGGCTGGGAGCCTGGCTCTGTAGTCCAGGGCCTGGAGCTGGACCAAGATGACTGCACGGAGGGGTTTAGAGGCCCCTGGGGCATCGGCTGAGCAGACAGAATGGTCACATCTGGTGTCCCTGCTCAGACTTGGGTTGAGTCCCAGGTGGGGTCTGAGTGCAGAACTGGGGCCAGGGTGGGAAGGTATTATTACAGAAGAAAATGGGCACCAGGTCCTGTCCTTGAGGACACCAAGAAGTGCAGGAGAGCGTGCCAATGAGGGAATGGTGCAGGACGGTCTCTCCCGCTCACAGGTCAGCCACGTGAATGGGCATCGCCAACCGCAGTCAGGGACAGATGGCTCCATACGCGTCCTTCTTCTTCCTCCATTCGCCACCCTTTGAAACCCCGCGCAGAATTGCAGATAGGGAACGGTCTTCGGGGCTTTGGGGGGCCGCTACAATGTAACCATTTGTGTCTTTGGTGTTTCAAAGACGCGACACGCCCTGCTTGCCGCTCCTCTGGGCTCGCCAGCCTCACTGCCGTCTGGCGGGTCTTAAACCCCAGTTTTAGGTCTTCAAGGAGACTCATTTTTGTCAAAGAAGTGCTGTTGTCCGTCATCCAAAGTTGACCCCTTCTCTCTGTGCCCTTAGAGTCAAAGACTTTCCTGACAGAAGAGCTCACGTTGTCGAGGCCACATGTCCATGGCGACTTCCATTGGTAACTGGTCCCCAGTGCGCCGGGGCTCTGTGCCAGGGACACACCTGGGGAGTTGGGGAGGCAGGAGTGCTTGGGGCGAAAGCCAGATTGACCTGAAGCCATCGGTGGAGAAAGGGGAATCTGGGGTCAGGGCGCTTTGGGCCAAATGGTGGGAGCTGGGTGTGAGGACAGACCCCTACCCCATAGAGTCCTGGGCCTGGGGGCTCGACAAAAACACGTCAACAGCGAGTGCTTGGCTGCGGTTGGTGGCCAGGTGTTGATAGGACGGTGACGTGCTCTCTGGGACGCTCTGCACTCAGCGTGCCCTAACTAGACCCATCAGTGCGCGCTTTGTTCATGAAATAAGGGTGTGTTGCTTCCCATCTTTTGTCTTGGTGGATGAGCAGTACTTTTTAAGCGCAAAAGTTGTGGTTTGCAAAGCAAATTTACCATTGCTTGCAGCAGGGCTTGCACTGAGATATGATCTACGTCATCAACCTCCTGAGGCCAAATTTCAGTTTAGCTTCAAATATAAGTTTAGAAAATTGAAGTCCTAAGAGCTCACTGTTTAAATTGTAAACACTTTAATAAAAGCCCCCAGGAGCTCCTCGAACCTAAATGCAGTGATAGTAGATTTAAGAACTGAAAGAAGCAAGGCTCTCCCTCCCTGACCCTCCTGGCCTCCCCTGGACCTTGTCACGAGCTGCACTCAGATGACACGAGGGGCATTAGCCTAGAGATGCCACCCCCTCGATGGGTCAGGGACACTCCTCCCACCAGGTCAGCCCAGTTCCTCTGGATCACTCTCTGGAGACACATGTCCAGTTGCTTTGCTTTGGGCCAAAGAGAGAAGGCCCAGAAAGGGTAAGTGATGTCCAAAATCACACAGCCAAGGGCAAGAGTTTTCAGAGATGGAGCTGGGGTCTGTGGCCGTTTGCCTGACGTGGCCCCAGCTCTGATCCCAACACCTCTGTGATGAGTCCGGCTGACCCATTCTTCTCATGCTTGTGACCACGATGTGCTGGCTGGTTGCACATCACTTCCTTATGTATCGTGTGTCCCTCAGGAAGGAGCGACCAGAAGCTACACGTGCCTGCCACACAGTCAGCAGGTGCTCAGCAAACACGAGCTGAAGGATCCAGGGAGTGGACGGAGCCCCTGTGTCACAATGGAGAGGCCCAATGTTGGGGCAGCTCACTGCCAGGCAGCCCCACCTGGAAGCCAGCCTTTGGTTTTGGCACAAACCAATCTGTGTAGACTCCACTGAAATGCCTGTGTCTCTACTCCTGAGTCTGTGGAAGGAGAGCTGGTCTCCAGGCTCCCTCATGCCCTCCATGCGGTCACTCTCAGGAGGAGCTTCCAGTGCTCTGGGAGTGTCCCAGTTCAAGCCTGTCCTGTCAGGGTCGTCCCCTCAGAGTTGTCCCCTCAGGGTTGTCCCCTCAGAGTCGTTCCTTTAGGATCATCCCTCAGGCCTGTCCCCTCAGAGTCATCCCCTCAGAGTCATCCTCTCAGAGTCATCCCCTTAGGATCATCCCCTCAGGCCTGTCCCCTCAGGCCTGTCCCCTCAGAGTCGTCCCCTCAGAGTCGTCCTCTCAGGGTCGTCCCCTCAGAGTCGTCCTCTCAGGGTCATCCCCTCAGGCCTGTCCCCTCAGGGTCATCCCCTCAGGCCTGTCCCCTCAGGGTCGTCCCCTCAGAGTCGTCCTCTCAGAGTCATCCTCTCAGAGTCATCCTCTCAGGGTCGTCCCCTTAGGATCATCCCCTCAGGCCTGTCCCCTCAGGGTCATCCTCTCAGAGTCGTCCCCTCAGAGTCGTCCTCTCAGGGTCGTCCCCTCAGAGTTGTCCTCTCAGGGTCATCCCCTCAGGCCTGTCCCCTCAGGGACATTCTCTCAGAGTCGTCCTCTCAGGGTCGTCCCCTCAGGGTCATCCCCTCAGGCCTGTCCCCTCAGAGTTGTCCCCTCAGAGTCGTCCCCTCAAGCCCATCCTCTGGACCAGAGCCACCACAGCTGCCAGAGAGAGAGGTGTAGGGGAGACCCTGCACTCAGGGCCATTCTGATGGTGGATGGAACCTCAGAGGAAAGGGGACTCCAGGAGAGGAAATGGTGGGGGTCACCATTGTCTGTGTCCCTCTGAGCTTGAGAGAAAGAAGAAAGTCGACCCTAACCCTAACCCTGGCACCCACTGAGCCTTCCACACGCCGTGGGAAGCCCACTCTGTCTGAAGGGCACGATTCCGCGTGCGTCAGCCGGCTGTGAGCTCGCCCCGGAGCAGGGAGGAGGAGCCCGGGGCGAGCAGCGCTGTCCGGCCTCAGAGCAGCGGCTCCCAGGCAGCCAGAGGCCACTTGGCACCCCAACTGCAGAGCCAGCTGGAGCACCCCCGAGCGTGTGCAGAGGCGCCCGGCCAGCCCCGGCGGCCAGCTGCGGTTTTATTTAGCAAGTGGAACAGTCTGGGCTCCTGCAGGAAGGCGGCTCTGCTCCCGCCGTGGAGAGGGTCTCCTGCCTGCTTCTGTCCTGACTTCCCTTACTGCAGTTACAAGAAGGTCCTCTCAGAATTAAAACCACTGAAGAAACAATTACTGAGAGGAATGCACAGACTCCCCGGTTCACGGGTTTGCTCAACACTTAACGGAGGACGCCTCCCAGGCACCGTGTCCACTGCTGGGGAGACGCAGCGCCTGACCTTCCTCGAGGCAGCGGGATCACAGCGTCCGCTCTGCTCTCGTGGGAACGTCCACTTGGTCTTACCAAGCGCTGCTGGTTTTCTTTTGCTCAGAGGCAGTGACGTCAGGCCTGGGTCTTGCTGGCTTTGCCCCGATTGGCCACAGCTGCCTTAGGAGTAACCCTGAAGTGGGCCCTGAAGCAGTCCCGGTGCCGTCCGCAGACGGACTGGCCGGGGCTGAGGGCCCACAAGGGGCCCAACGGCTCCAGGGATTGATGATGCTTGGTACCTTGGGCCAGAGAGGCCGCCAAACGGTCTTACAAAATGTCACCCTGGAAATTTTCCTATGAGCGAATTCCTTCAATTTTGAAATGGGAAGTTCTAGGCCGGTGTGGAGGAGAACTGTGCTGTACACAGAGGCCCCAAGAGTGCAGGCATGTCTCTGGGCCTCCAGACACAGCACGTAAGAACTGGAGGTCCACGGGCAGACTAAGCACCCCGTTATAAAATGTGTGTGTTCAAGGGGCACCGCCCCAAGGGCTCAGGACCCCGAAGCCTGGAGCCGACCGATCCCATGGGAGAGTGGAGGGAAGGAAAGGTTTGAACAGAGGGCAACATGGGGACGACAGATGCCGAGGTGTGGGGGCCAGCACGCTCACAAGGAGGGTGGGCTGCAGAGGCTGGGGGCCAGACGCACTTACAACCCAGTGAAGGGAAGGGCGGGTTCCCCAGACGGCGAGCCCGGATAAGGCATTTGTAGACCTTTCTCTAGTGGGGCGTGTAGGCTGGGCTGTGGCAGGGAGACTGGGGAGGAAAGGCGCCACAGGCAGGCGCCGAGGGTCTCGGGGAGGAAGAAGCAAGTCGGGACAGTCCTAACAAGAGCTCGGTGTGCCTGGGCCCTGGGTGTAGACTCCTTGCGGCGGCCGACACCCACGCATGGCTGCTACGCGGCTGCAGAGATGGGCCCTGGTGCTCCTGGGTCCTGAGGCAGCCGGGCACCTGCCTTCTTCCAACAGGGGGCTCAGCTGCTCCCCGTGGGCAAAGCCAGCCCGTCCGCTTCCACCCAGTGCTCTGGCCTGGGCTCTGAGTAACCACAGTTGTGGGATGCTCCTTGACCCTGGCGTCCTGCCTCCAATCTCGGGGCCCAGCAGGCCCTCTCTACCTTCCACCAGGAGTCCCGGGTGCCAAATGCCTGCCCGGATTTGGGGGGCGGGCATTGTTCATTTCATCTACTTTTTGCTTCTGCTTTGCCTATTGATTGTCACTTGAATTTCTTAACTATTCTTCCAGCACCGCCTGTTGAGACCTGCCCAGGAACTTTGGCAAATTAATTCCAATTAGCACGATTGCAATCCCTGTGGGCTCCCTGTCTTAGCCCACGCCCAGGTGCCTCCTGGACTGTGAAGGGCGATAGGGAAAGGGCGGGAAGAGGGAGGGTTCGGCGGAGGCCGTGTGAGTGTCCTGGGGCCGCCGCACCAAAGTCCCCACCCTGGGCGGCTTCGGCAGCAGACGTCTATCAGCTCCCAACTGGAGGCCAGATGTGGAGATCGGTGTGGGTGGCTGGTTCCTTCCCAGGCTGCAAGGGAGAACGCGGTCCAGGCCTCGCCCAGCTTCCGGTGCTTGCCTGAAATCCTTGGGGGTGCCCCCATCCCTGTCTGTGTTGTCACATGGCCTTCTCCCACACACAGTGTGTGCATCTCTCTGCAAATTTCCCCTTCCCTTAGGGACACCCCTCCTACTGGATGAGGGGCCCCCAACCGAAGGCCTCGTCTTCACTAATCGCACCGGCAATAACCCCGATCTCAAGTAAGGGCACATTCTGAGGACCTGGGGTGGGACTCCAGCACAGGCATTTTGGGGCGATGCAGTTCAACCCCTGACAGGGGTCTGAGGTTGGCCTGCTAGGTTTGCTCTCCGGGCTGATGGCCAGTCAGTCAGGCGCGTGCTCCTGGCGGGCCCTCCCACTCCATCTCCCCGGTTGGATTTGACCTATGTGCGGGGTTTCACTCCTCCTGCCCTGGGACCCAGAGCCTCCTGGGTTCAGTCCTACCGCCATCATCCTTCCTTTCTGTCCTTGTTGCTACCCATGGAGCTTTTTACCACAAAGCAGACTGAAGCTAGTCTGGTTTAAACAGAAGACGATCGAACATGAGTTTATTCTGTAACATGATCTTCGTTTAAATCTCATCTGATCTAAGAAAAGTGACTAGTGAGACAGGACTTCTCTCAAAAAGTGCAGAAACACAAGCTGGCTGCTGGCTGCCTCGGATGGGTCCCTACCACCTCTGTGCAGCCTGGGCTTCTGGGCCCATGTGCGCCCCTCCAGGAGCAGGTGCACACAGGGGTGGGGCCCGCTCGCTCACACTGGGGTTGAAGGAGCAATTCCGTGCACCTGCTGCAGTGACCCAGCAAACCCCTGGCTCTGTGGGTGGGGCTGGCACGTCCTGGAGGCCCAAGTTGTGTTTTCAACCCCTGTGCGCCTCCCCGGGGGGATGTGGCCTGAGGCGTCCGGCAGCCCCTACCGGTCTGCTCTCCCACGTCCCACCCTGAAAGTCCAAGGAGCCAGCCTGGCCCGCCTTTCCGGGCCGCACAGGACCGGCTTCCCTTCGTTGGCTCACCAAGTACAATGATGGAAAAGGCTGAAGAGAAGGTGGCTTTTGTCCGGGCGGCTGGGCTTCTGTCGCCAAGACCACCTTCCTGTGCCGCGTGAGTGAGTAACTCCGCGTCCAGACAGTGGCACGTTCCCAGCATCCCCCGGGCCGCACTGCCCCTGCCTCTGAGGAATGAGCTGGTGTCCCCAGAGCTCCCCGGGCACCGCACGCAGATCATGAGGCTCCGGAGAGCAGTGCCCATGACTCAGCCGGGGAGGAATGTGCTCCTTTGGCCCGCGAAGCGAGGAGCTGGTGTTGGCATCCCCTCTCCTCACACGTGTGTGTCCAGGAGAGGCCGCCCTGCCGTCCTGCTTCCGTCCAAGGCCGGCCGCTAAGGACCGTGGCCAGGGTGGGGCGAGCAGTGGGAAGGGGCTGCAGCGGGCCCGCCCCTCAGGCCAGACTCTGAGTGGAGCACCCCAGCAACACCTGGGAGGTGGGAGAGAGACATGGAAATTCTGGGTAGATTTTGCCAAAGGCCATTTGGGCTTTTGTCTTGTGAACTCCAGGTTAGATAAAGCAAGCCGCTGTTGCTGCTGGTGATGGGGCTGAGTTTCAGCCAGTCACACCTGGGGAGACAGCTCGGGCCCAGGTGACGCATGGCAGAGGGCAGCACCCCCTGAGTCACCAGTGTGCATCCCACACCGGCCCAGCCCTGGGGACCCAGCCTGACCCAGGCTCCCCGTGGGGGTGCCAAGAGCACGTGAGGCTACCCCACGGATCTTGGCCTTCCATGGCACGGGCGGGCTCGATACCACGTCAAACAACCCAGCCAGCGTCCTTGAATGCTGAATGAACAGGCAGACCCCCACATGTGGGAATGTGGGTGCAGAGCTGAAAACAGAGGCTGAACCTGTGCGGCACATGCTCCCAGGGGACCTGGGCTCAGCCCAGCCCGGCCGTGGCCGTGGGCCGTGAGACCACAGTGCTCCACGTTAGCTGGCGGTAACGGTTCACCCCCACCACTCACGGTGACAAGGCCTGATGTCCGGACCCCTGCAGGTCTGTGCCTGAACAGGACGTGAGTGAGCACTCATTTCCCCACCCCCTTGTTGTCCCTCTCTGTCTGTGGCCTGGCGCCCCGTTCCTGCTGCCGTGGACTCAGTCAGTGACGAGCCCAGAACCCCGAGGCTCGTGCTCCGGGAGCCACCACCCGGCAGTCAGACGAAGACACATGGGCTGACGATGCACTGGAAGCCTTCGCGAGCGGCCGGGGGGACGGACATCAGGACTGTCCCGGATGCCTGAAACCTGGCTTTGAGGTTAGCGCAATTCCGGGGGCGCCGTAGGAATACCAGCTCCCTGCCGACTGCTGATTCACGCCCATGAGTCTCCAGATCCTGTTAGATTCCCTCACGCGAACACACGGCATAAGCCGCCTCCTGGCCAGACGAGGAAGGCGGGCCGGCCGTCGCCACCAGCATCGGGATGATTAGAAACAGAACGAGGCTGTTTCTTGCCTCAGTTTCGCGTGTTGTACAGTTTGGCCTCAAAAGCCCCAGAAAGAGCCCAGCCAAATCGGCAGGTGGTAACTTCTGAGCCCCCGGCGGCCAGCCGGGTGGGCACCCAGGTGTCCGGGCATGTGGAGGAGACGGGGTTACCCTCAGGGGGCCTCCTGTCTGGTCCAGCTCTGCCAGGACCACCCCCCCGACGCACGTCCCCAGGGGCCTCACCCAACCCCGGGGAGGGGCACGGAGATGCCCGGGCCGCGCGCTCCTGAGCCACGCCTTGTTTACCCTCTCGAACGCGGAGTCGTGGGCAGGAAGCGCATGGAGATCATGTGGTCCTCCGGCTCCTGATCCATCCCCTGCATCCTCGCCCCGCCCCACCCCTGCACCTGCCACCCCGGCCGGCTTCGAAGTCGCCTTGGGTTGCGATTACATGGGGGTGCTTCCATACCGGAGTCCGGCCTCCCTCACCCCTCCACCCCAGGCAGGTGTCTTTCCCTCCTCCCTCCCCTCCCTCCTCCCCCTGCTCCCCTTTGCTCCCCCTCCCCTCCCCTCCCCCTCCTCCCCTTTGCTCCCCCTCCCCTCCCCTCCCCTT
>NW_027397190.1:580685-601622 GCF_003265705.2 Callorhinus ursinus | reverse complement strand
TCCCCCCTCCTCCTCCTTTCTTGCTACAAAGCTCTATTGCTTCCGTGGCCTGGGAGAGGTCATGTGGCTGCAGAGAGAGGCTTAGGCAGAGGCCCAGGGCCCTGGGCTGGGACAGCCCCTAGGTGGCCTGAGATAGTCACCCAGCTGTCATGGGAGCATGGCCAGGGGTCTCCATCTCCTTGACGAGTCTCATGGCCTGGCTCAGGGAGGCACAGAAACAGGGTCTATGCAGGCAGATCCCAGGGTGTGCAGACCAGCCTGGCCTGGTTTGGGTCCTCGGCAGCTGACTTGCAGGCTGTGACCCCGCTCACACTGGGGCCCGGCTGCCGAGCAGGGGCTCCCTCTCCCGGGCCTCGCTCCTTGGGGAAGCTCAGTGGCCTTGCCCGTCTTCCGGGCCAGCTCCAGCTGCAGGGAGAGCTGGCCCCACATCCTGCCGGGCCTCAGCGTCACAGGGAAAACAAGCACAGAGAGTCGTAGGTGAGGGGCCCACTGAGGCCGTTGACCGGCCAGCTGACGGTGACCTCCAGCCCTGCGGGATAACGCTGGTGGATCTGGGGGCTCACCACTAAAGGGTACCAGCTGGTTCCAGAAGCAGTGACAACCAGCACAATGTCCCGGAGGCCGCCGCTGGAGCAGACCCGCAGGTGACCTGGGTCCGTTCCTCCCGACGCTGTTGGAGCAGGGGACAGGCCAGTGACTTCTGGAACCAGACCCACTTCTTCTCTGCCGCCGGCTTCTGTAGGGCTGACTGGCGCCCCCTTGACCTTGGCTGACCTTGGTGTCCGTTCTCTCTCCGGCCTCCCCATTTGTATGACCGGAGTTCGGATGGTTCTCTTGCCCAGTCTCTTCTAAACACAGTGACACTACCCCCTTACCCGCCCTTTCACTGGGGCTCTTTTTCCACGTTAGACGCTATTTCATGCGGAATAAAAACGTGGCAACAAGTGTGCGTCTCAGTGCCCCCCAAGAAGCTGAGTGACATTATCTGGAGAAGCCAAACAAGTACGTGAGAAATAAAGTGTAACCCGACTCAAGTGAGTGCTTAGGACCTAGGTATTCAGTTTCATTTAATTTTCTGGTTAATCATGATTGACTGGGAAACCTTTCTTTTAAATCTTCTTTTTAAAACTTTCTACAATTACCTCTATTGTCCTTCTTAGTAAGTAGGCAAAAGCAAACAACCAAAAGTGCTTCCTCCTCTGAGAGCAGATGTCTTCGCTGATGCTAGCGGCCGGAGCGTGGGACAGAGGCGGCAGGGCATCCTCAAGGCTGCAGGTGCAGGTCAAGGCCACTTCCGTCACCACAGGGCCCCACTCAGGGGAGGCCACGGGCAGGCTCACTCGAGGGTTGTCTGAGGCCTCGTCTCCCTGCTGCCAGAGGCCAGAAGCCTTGGTGTCTTGCCACATGGGTCAGAGGACAGACCACGGGCAGCCATGGCTTTCCTCCGTGGCATCGACACAAGGCAGCCCGGATTCCAGGCTAGCTGCCACAGCTCACCCCAGAGCTCACCCCCAGGAAGAAGCCCAGTTAGGAGAGAGGACACTTGTCAAGGAACTGCAGGCCACTGTCCAAGGGAGAGCCAGTCCTGAGGACTCGGGTGGCATCCCCATCAGGCCAGGCCCCCCGTCCCTCTCGAGCGTTCCAGAAATGAGGGCCAGATGCCTCCCAGACAGAGCTCTTTCCCTGATCAGTGACTGTCCTCAGTGGGGCCGAGTGCAGGGCACTCACTCCCCACCTGTCCCATCCCATCCCCGGTGACTGTGGGGCCAGAGAGGTACAGTCATGGTACTGTCTCCACAGGTAGAGGCAGGTCCGTAGCAGGTGGGAAGGCACCCCGAATGTTGGAGGGGCCCATACACCCTATGCCTAAGTATTGAAACATGCTAAGTCAGGCTACCAAATTGTATAAAATAGGTATTTCCCCTAACTTGACAAATACGCCCTCATAAACCTCTGAAAGCCCAGGTTGGAATGTGGAATTCTGCTTGGCATTCCTCACGAGCAATGGAGGCCGCCCCTTGCTCTCCCCCACTGCACGCTGCAGATCCGGCCCGGCCGGGCTCACCCTCTGCTCCCGGAAGGAGGCCGTTTGGGAAGGGGTTCTGGCCCAGGGCTGTGGGGTGTGTGGCCCCCTCTGGGATAGAGCCCTCCTGCCTGAGTCCAGACTGGTCCTGCTGGGGATGCCCCCAGCCTCCTGCTCTAGATGGGGTGAGGGGGGGGACTCAGGACCTCAGTGTGCTGTGTTGTCACGCACATTTTGGCTGCATTTCATTCCCAGGCTCTGAGCACACAGGGGTGAAGGGCAGTCTGGAGGGGGTCCAGGCCACCCGCAGACAGAGAAGGCCCTGGGGGGACAGTGCGTGGTCTGTGGCAGGTACTTCCTCCTCTGTCCTGGTTGGAAGGGTCTCTGTCCTCTCAGTTGCACAGGTCAACACAGCAAAGGTGTGGCTGACTCAGCCCTGCACATACTGCTGTCTACCCTGACACCCGGCCCCCTGCTCCCCTGCTCAGCGCAGTCCCGCATCAGAGCCTCTGCAGCCTGTCTCCGTGGACCCTGGGCCCTTCGCCACCCTTCCTCCTGCTCTTGGCTCATTCCAGCCAAACACCAAGCTGCTCACCTGCTGACCCTGCTCCGAACCCGCCAGGCAAATCCAAAATCAGCTGCCGATGGCGAGAGTGCCCCGGAACGCCCAGCACGCGGGTCTGTCCCCATCTGCCTGAAGCCGTCGGAATGACTAGGCTTGAGGGCCGGGGCCCAGGGGTGAGGAGGCCAGAGCAGTGGGGGCGGGCGCTCCCCCCGGCACCAACCACGGCGCCCGCAGGCCCAACAGGCTGTCCAGGTTCAGTCTGCCACGGGCGGCATCCCGGCCACATCCCTGATGTAGGCCATGAGATGATTAGAGACGACAGCCTCGGGGCTTCTGGGCGCGCGGCGCTGGAATGTTTAATGGTGTTCTGGAGGAAGATCCTAATTACCTGTGAAATTGAGGATCTATTTTCAGATATTGCTCCACGAAGCGATTCTGCCAGGCAGGCCGGGATGTTCTCTTCATCCTCCATACCTGGGTGGTGGGAGAGCCTGCCCCGGTCATGCAGACCCCTGCCTGCTACAGACTGGTCGCCCCAGCCGACAAGGCAGCGAGCCATGGCTTCCAACAGAGCTGGGGACACCGCAGAGCTTCCGGGCAGGAAGCAGGGCTCACGCGCCTGGGCCAAGGGCCTGACAGAAGTCTGCAGCTTGCACGGCAGGGACCGGCCCCGCGTCCCCAGGGTGTGGTGTGGCTGTGAACCGGGCGGTTCTCTGTGGTGTGGTCTGCTGCACATTTTCCTGGACGTGGGGCCCTGTGCATTGGTTGTCAGCACATGTAGACGGGCATCCCGCAAGGCTCCCCACAGATCTCAGTCTGAGCAGCTTCCTTGGGGGGCTGCACATGACATCTGTGGGCGTGGGGAGTGGAAGTGCACAGAATGAAGAGCGGGGGAGGCATCCTGCAATGTCTCAACATTGAAATTTGGTTTTACAAAAAAGCTAAGAAAAAGGCGGTGCTGCCCGTTGCTTCACTTCGGTATGAGCTGAGGAATGTGGCCATGTCTCAGGTTTGATCCCGTCCCGTGAGGACCTTTGCCATCAGGACATCTGTGCCTTCTGTCTGGGCAGCACGCTGTCTGCTGTGGGCACTCATTCTCCCTCGAATGGAGTGAAATCTCCCTGAGTCCACGCTGCCTGGGGACTATGTTTGCTTTTACCACCCAGGCCAGGAGACTGGCCTGAAATAGGATGACTTCACATTATGGCAAGACACGGGGCAGGAGGGGGTGATTAGTCTTCCATGTAAAGGGCCCCCCACGGAGACCCACAGTAGGGCTCTGTCTAAGCGGTGCCGCCCCCAGATCACAGGTGGTGTGGATGCTCAGCCACAGGGAAGAGGGGATGGCTCTGGGCACAAGGTGACCCCACGGCCACTGGGACGAGGGAGGATGCCTGGAGGCAGAGCAGGGGGAGGGGTTTGTCCGGGGTCTTAAACGTCTCCCACCGCAGCGCCACCGACCTTCCTTCCCGCACCGGGGGCGCCCACAGCCGAGACCGGACCTCATTCTACCACGGACCTGGAAGCTTCCCCAGCCGGGTGCCTCCGCACACCCACGCCCACGAGGTGAACCAAGACCTCCACAGGAGCACGCCTGACGCCACGACCGGCGCGCACACGCAGAGGGAAGGCTGGCATTCCCCAGACAGCCCTTGGCGTGATGAGCGATGCCCCGATAGAAATCGTTTCTATTATCATCATAGAAATGGATACTTCTATTCTTTTTTTTTTTTTTCATGCTAGTTGGGACTCATTAAATTGATTTCACAACCTGCTGATGGGTTGTGACCTGCAGTTTGCAAACAGCCGCCTGGTCTCGGCGGACCTCACGCGGGGTCCTTCTTGTTCTGCCCTGTGTGGCCTTCCTCGGCAGGCGACTGCCCCACGGGACTCACGCGCCCTCGCCGCCTCGGCCCCCACAGCCTCCACGCCCCAGGGCGCAACGTGCTGGGGTGGCCACGTCCTTGTTCGCCAGAGACCCTCTTGGCCCAGAGGCTGGGAAGCGAGGCGGTGTCGCAACAGACATGAAGTACACAGAGTCTGAGGCCCAGAGTTACGGGTCATGAACATATTCTTTATGTGTTTTTACCACATTTTCCAGTCGTGTCCACGGATCACATTACTTTTAGAACCAGAAAGAACGTCAACATTAGAATGAAAACAAAAGAAAGACGAAGCCCCCTGTTCTGTGGGAGGGGGGCACCTGGCTCTAGGGAAGCCCCCGCCAGGGTGTGGGGCGCCCGTGGTCCCAGGACCACCTACCCTCCGAGGCAGGATGCGGGTGCGAGAAGCCGAGTTTGACCCTCTGGGGGGTCACCCTGCTGCTGGCGGCTTGCGAGCCTCGCTGACACCTCTCTACACACGAGGGGCACGCGGGGTCTCTACAGAAGAGCGGTCTGTGCCCGAGGTGTCGGCACCACTGAGTCAGGGCGAGCTGCAAGAGGGGGGCCTCATAGCCTCTGCCCTGCGGCCTGGGCTGGGCTTGCTTCATGCCCCCCCCGCCCCGGCCTGTTCTCAGCCTCACTGCTGCCTGGCACCCGGGCGCCTCTGTGGACGTGCCACAGCTGTGCTGAATCAGGCCGGGGGAGAGCGCAACGTCCGCTAAGTCAGCCTCAGATGCGAGCACAGGAGAGAGTCCCTGACAGAGACACAGCAGGGACAGAGGGAGAGTGGGAAGAGGCGAAGCCTTGGGTGCCCCTGTCTGTCTCTGTCCGCTCCGCATGCCCGGAGAGAGGAAGACAGAGCTCAGCGCTGAGGGGTCTACACTGAAAGTGGAGCACAGAACAGGCCTCCGAGGGGAGGCACAGGAGAGCCCGTTCAGCAGCGCAGGGAGGCAGAGATTGCTGAGTGCGGACACGGAAGAGTCCAGCAATGGACACAAGATTGACGATTTAAAATGAAGAGCCTTTGTCCATCAGGAGGCCACATTCAGAAAGTGCGGAGGCTGGTTGCACACGCAGATGGCAGCCCCGTGGCCCAAGCCTGAGAGGCCCGGGAGACATACAGAAGGCCTACCGGCATGAGCATGCTGATGACCCCATGTTTACAGAGGGTGAGGACTTGAGTAGGCGTTCTGCAAGCAAGGACGTCCACACATCTCATCAGCGTCTGGAACAAGGCTCACTGCTCCTGTTTGTCCTGGAGACGTGAGATGTCAGTACGCCCAGCTGCAGGCCGACCCTGTTATGGGGGCTGATGGTAGAGGGACCTCCTGTGGGAGCCGGGGCAGACTGACACCAACACCACTGAATGCACGCCCAGTGGGATGAGCACTTACGAGCGCCCACGACATGGATTAGTGCTCATCACGGCTGTGTGTGGGACAGCCAAACACTGGACACACCGGGGATGTCCTTTGGCAGCCGAGGAGACAAAAAGCAAAGTTGGTGGGTGCGGACACCTGTGCGGGCACGGCGGGGCCAGCTCATGAAGGGGAGTGCAGAATATGGGTTCTGGGCCCGAGGATGGAAACCAGCTGCCTCTGGGGAGGGCGTGAGGCTGGCATGGGGGGGCCAGGACGTCCCATTTCTCCGTCTTGGGGGAGTCATGGCAGACGTGGACATGCTCTCCGAGCAGCGCACGCACGGTTGGTGCACTTGGCTGTACCTTAGTTGTACCGAATTCAAGGAATCTTGAATTGTGTGGATCTGCACGAGGTCTGCCACAGGCTCTGCTCCTACGCAGTGTTGCCCATGCTACGCGACCCCTCTGAGCCTCGGCACCCTCATCTGTGCCTGCATGGTGATGGCACCACGGCAGGGGCTGCTGTGGAGATGCCCTCGGTCGATGCCGACCAGGCCGCGCGCCCCCCCCCAGCTCAGTGAGTGCTGACTGCTCCCATTATTCGATTGCTCATCCTCTCCAGGTGGCCAGACTTGTTTGCCGCGGGCTGGCGCCGTCCCCGCCCGGTTTCTCCATTCTTCCCATCACGTGGCCTCACACTTCACTCAGCGTCCAAAGCCAGGTCTCGGGCGGCAGCCCCACCTGAGAGCTTCCTTCTGTGCAGGCGTGGGTTGCTGTCACCTATGGTGCATAAACATTGCTCAGAAGTTTGGCGCTAGCCGTCTCTGTGCCTCCACATGCTAACAGATTAACCAAAGGGTTCCTGGTAAGTACTGGAAATGGTACATGACGCTGAGACTCAGTGAGACTTGGAACTCAAAGCTGCTTGTTATGCCAATAATCTTTTTCCAGCATGGAACTGAGACGTGTCCTAAATCTGGGAAATCAGATTGCAACCATCTCAAAACACACGCGCATGCACCCGCACACACACCATGCACACGATGAATGCGTCTTCAGTAATTAGCAGTCCAAGATTCCTGCAAGATCTAAACCCCCATCGAAGTTGATCCACCCACACGGAGCTATACAAACGCCCCCAGGAGCCATGGGCTGGCGGCCAGGCCCACTCCCGGTTCCGCTCTGCGAGCACAGTGGCAGCCGCCCATTCACACAGTCACACCAGACTTTTCGTGGGATCTGCCATAAACCTTGTGTGGAGTCTTCAGTTAAGCTTTGACCGAGCGGTGGCGGGAAACGGGATGAGAGGCTCTCTGTGTTTCTGCCTGGCAGCGGCTAGCTCTGACCGTCGCGGACCGAGACAGACGTCTAAATCTTGTTGAGGGTGACTAACATTAATAGGCTCTGTGTAAACACACACCCATTTGAGGAAGGATATCCACACCGTTCTTGTATCACAGATGAAGTGAGCAGGGAGAGGCGGTTTGCAGGCAGGGAGGTTGCCCAGCCGCAGCCTCCCGACAAAAGGCGTTAATCCCGCGGCTCCTTCGAGCTGTCCCAGGGAAGCTGGGGCAGAGCTGGGACCAGTGGCCACCAGACTGCGTGCACTGGGCTCTACCAGACCCGAAAGCCAGACGCTGGGGACGCCGGAGGGAGCCCTGGGCAGTGTCCGGGACGCCGCGCACCGCTCCGAGGGCTCAACCACGGGCCCCCTTAGACTCGGCTCCCAGCAACGGTGAGGCCAGAAAGCCTGCTCGTCATCAAGCTCTCATAATAGCTTTTAGGAACCACAGTTCATTTAAACATTTTACATTTTTATTACTTATTATGGTGAGTAGCAATTAAAGCTGTCGTGGTCACATAATTAAAACTAATGAGAACCAGACAAGGAAGGCTCTCATTTTCTGTCAACCTGAATATTGGTCTCCTTCCCGCTCAGCAGGGCGGGGCGAGACGGAAGGCTTGCTCCCCTTTGTGGAGCCAACTTCCCAGAGGCCTGGGCAGACATCAGGCCAAAGATGTTGACCCCCACCACCCTGGTCCAGGGAGAGCGGTGCATGGGGCCCCACAAGGACCTGCGGGCGTCCATCCTCCAGGCGCAGGGGGCTGAGCCGCACGTAACAGCATCCCACTGGAATGTGTTCTTGGCACTGGGAAGGAGTCCTGGAAACGAGGCAGGAGTTACTCACCCCTGCATGACTCATCTGGCGGTGTAGCTTGATACTGGGGAGATGTGGTCTGCATTTCAGAAACACCATCCGGCCATCGGCCCAGCTCTCGGCTGCTCTGATCTCTCCCAAAATTACAATTAGGAATGGTTTGAATGCAAATGAACTTGGAATTCTGAGTCCTCCCCCCACATGACTCAACTAGAACATTCTCCAGATTCTCGTCGGTGAATCAGCACCCCCCCCCAAGGGATCTGACCGCAGCGCAGGGCTCTCTGCATTTTCTCTCTGTCCAGACCCGCTGCCTTCCACTCCTCCCCGCCAGCTGCGCGGTGTGGCACATACACGCATCTGAGGGAGAAGAGGGCCAGTCACGCCGGCCACACGCTCTGGCCGCACAGCCCTGCCGAGATGCCGGGGGTGTCTCCTCACATGGGCTCTGGGCTGGGGGGGTCTGTCGACCTCCCCACCCCGCGGCCAGGGGCCCAGGCCTCCTGACCATCACACGAAATAAGCGGTGTGTTCCCAGAGCGAGAGTCAACTCTCCATTTATCTAAACTGAAAGAGAAAATCTCCTCTGCAGGAGGAGAAAGGGGGCCCCCACCAAGTGAGGCCATTGTCCCTGAGCTCAGAGGGTTGGAGACGGCCATCTCTGGAAAAGGCTTTGGGATTTCGAGGACGAAGCCCAGAAGAGACAGGTGTAGTTAGTGGGGTCCTGCCACCGCCGCGGGGACGGGTAGCTCAAGGGGCTGGTCCTTTAAGGGGTCATAGCAGGGCACGCGTGTCCCTCTTTCCTTCCTCCCGAACTCCCCTGAAACGGCAGCAAGGGGGACGTGGCAGAACCCTAAGCACAAAGGAGACGGAGGAAGCCGCGGCTCACCGGAACAGCTACGGTACTTTGGGAGCAGGTGGGTAAGCGGGAGCTGACTTAGCGGGAGGGGAAGTGGACCCAAGGCTGTGTGGCACCTGGCCCCCAGGCCAGTGAGAGGGCAAAAGGGCAGCTGTCCCCAGATGGGCTGCCGAGTGCGGCCGCGGGGCTGGAGAGAGACAGCAAGACACTTGGACCCCACCTCCTGGACTCGCGCCCTCCGCCCTGCCGGGAGGGCAAGGGCCCGACACCTGTGGCAGCCAGCTCTGGGCTGTACCCGCAGCTCTTGTTGGCTCCTGGGACGCGTTTGCTCAGTGTTTAGGAATTTCGGGAGCTAGCTGCGGGTAAGTTGGAATTGCCCACGAGGAGAGAATTTACACCATGGAAATTGGACAACATTGTAAGTCAGGCTTTCCCCCAGAGAGCAAACTTCTCGGCACTTCCAGCGCTGCACAGCCTGGCACGTGAGAGAGGAAAGTTCACAAGACACAATCCAGGGGGCGGGGGGACCCTCGCATATTTTGGAAAGATGGAAAAAGGCATTATAATCATAGAAAAAAAAGGCAAGCTAGGTGAAAGGAATTGTTCAGAGGGCTGAGCTCCTGGAAATTAAAACATCAAAGAATTAAAATTAAACTAAACTGGAAATTTAAAACTGATGGTACAAATGAAAACTCAGAGAAAGAGCTGAAGGCAACATTCAAATGTCCTGGGAAGCAGATGAGCTGGTGAAGAGGCAGGAGGAGAAGCAGAAGACAGACAGCGGCAGCATACCGCCCGTGGAACAACACGCCCTCTCCCACGGAGACCGAGGCTGCTGGCGCCCGGAGCGGAGCCTCTGGGCCCCGAGTTTGGGCATCGGAATGGCGCTGGCGTCCTAAGTAGCAACAAGGAACCCAGGACACTGTGAGCAAAGCCTTCCTGGGTTTAGGACAATAATTCCCCACTTCAAGTTCCAAACCAAACACTTTCTCAATCAAGCCTGAAAGGAAAAAGATGCTTTCAGACCTGAACGGAGGCTCCCACAGGATGTGTGGCACCAGCTGGAGAGCATGGCCCAGGGGAGAGTCCAAGGCCAGATCTGGGGTGAGCACAGCCAGGAGAACCCGAGACGGGCAGAGCATCGGAGAGCATCAGCGGGATGGGGGCGAGGGTCCACAGCAGCCCCGTAAACTGATCACTGGGAAAACCAAGGCAGTTATTAATCCGAGGAAAAAACACAGCACGGGAAAGGCTATGTCCTCACGATGTATTCGTTAGGATGCGGCTGAACCTCTCCTGCAGCCCTGTGAGCAGAAGTCCTGCGTGTCTGGCGCTTGGCCCTTGGCCCGTGGCTGCGTGGACGCTCGCCCCCAGCCCGAGCCCGGCCCTCCCACGCGTCCTGCCAGGAAGTTGCGCACATGACATGCACCAAGCGCGCAGCCCTGTCAGCCAGAGCCTAGTTCTGGGTGCACCCGAGTGGAGGACCCACGCCGCAGAAGCTGGGGGTGGGGAGCTGAGGCTGTGCTGCTGCCGGCTGGGGGTGGGGAGGCATCGAGGCCGCGGGGACAGAGCCGTCCTCTGTGAGGGGCAAACCCGGGCCTCTGGGGATGAGGGACCTGCTGTGGCAGATTCCATTCACTCGTGCAGTTGGAAAGTGAGTCTTAACAAAGTCGGGGTTTCTCCTCTCCTATCGAGAAGGGGACATGGGTGCTGGGACGGCCAGCCCGGGGACCCCACGGCACCACGTAGACACGCCCGGCGTGGGGGGGGCCAGAGGGAGGGGCCTGGGGGGCAGCGCAGGGCAACGAGAACCCTAAATCCTCATCTTCCGCAGTAGGGCGCCAGCAGATAATACTAACCCTTAAGATTCTTAAAACAGCAGTGCCACACATTTTTTAAGACTTGGAGGTGAAATCAAAACAAAGTGCAGAGAACTTCGGTGGGTCCTTTAGTGAGTGAGGAACAGGGTGTGGGCGGGACCAGTCGGGAACGCTGTGCTGTTGGGTGGTGGTGGTCGTCGCTGTAAAACAAGCCCAAACAGTGCAGCACTTCGATAAAAAACTAAAGAAGACAATAAAGTGATAGACAGAAAAAGCTCTGCTTCAAGGAGCCTGACTGTGGCAAGAGGAAGGGGGAGGAAGAGCATGGGGACTTGCGCGCGCCCCCGAGCACAGGCCCCAGCCTCCCACCGGAGAGGCCGCGGAGGGACGGCGGGCAGCTCACCAGGCGCCCCGCTTCCTGCTGACCTTGAAGTTGGAGCTCCTCGGAGATGGGCTGACGCCAGGAAAACGGGGTTGTCCTGGGGGCCCTGCCCGCTCCCGGCTCTGCCCGCGTTCTAGAAGGGGCCTGGCCTGCACCTGCTTGCTCCAGACCCGCTCTGCTCGGCCCCATCGGCCCTGAGCCCTGTGATGTGCGTGGAGTGGAAAGGAGACTGGACGTTTTAACCCCTAAACGGTCACGATTGTAAAATGGGATCTGGCAAATGGTTAAACTGAACTGCAGAGCTAATTGCTTCCATTTAAGATCGTATGAAAGCAAATGTGATACTGTGTTTAACTTGGAGGAACAGTACCTTTGGCAGCTAGAGCCCTATTCGGATTTTTCACCAGGGAGGGCTCTACCCTCCAGACCACTGTGCAGAAACGTTATAAAACGAAGTTCTTGGTGTCTGTTACGTTCAACAAGTAGTTTGGGATGGAGCACATTGCCACTTTGGAGAATGGATCACCCCTATTTCTGCCTCCAGCCCCCAAAGCAGAGCCCCAAAGATGGGGCAAGAGCATTTTTCTTGCGGTGGCCAAATGCTGCGTGGGCTGTGGAGGCCGGGCCCCTGACGGACTCCCAGCCCTGACGCAGCCATGGGCCCGGAGGCCAGGGTGCGAGGTTCTGGAAAGCATGACTCAGAGGGGCCTCCAACTCCCGGGCCCCATTCCAGGTGCCGGCGTGAGGCTGCCCTGCACAGAGCTCAGCTGCCAACAGCGACACGTCTGCACAGGCCGGGAGCGCCGCCGCGGGCTGTATGCGGGCAGTGGGCTCCGGGCAGGCTCCCCGGCTGAACAATGTCCTGGAGCTGGGGGCCGACACAGGCCCAGAGGTGGGGAAGGAGAAACCGGTGGGAAGAGCCCGAAGGGCCCAGGTGGGAGGAGGCGTGGGGCTGACCGGTCTTCGGAAGGGCCCCGGGCAGGCCTGGAAGGAGGTGAGCAACCCCTCACCTCCGTGCGCACACTTGGTATTTCTGAGTTCACTCCCAAATTGATCTGTACTCAAGAGTTGCCAAAACAGCTGTTCACACGGCAAGGGTGGGACTCCAGGGGCCTGAACCCCTTCTGGGCGCCCACCCACGGCGAGGAGGCAGGGGCCCTGGCCAGGGCGGGGCTCCGCTGGGTCAGGGGGAGGAGGCTCGGCGCCAGGGCTCCCCCCACCACGCAGCCGACAGCTTTTCCCCATACCCCCAGTGAACTGAAAGGAAGAGAAATACTGGGCGGGGGTGGAACATGGTCATAAATCTGGGATCTCTTTTTACTGCTGCTTCTATTTCAGAATTTCAGTTTGGAAAAATACTTGTTTGTGCATCCTCCAGTGCTGACTTCGACGTAATGATGATGCAAAAAGCTACAAAAAAGAAAAAAAAAAAAGAGGAAAGTCCTTTTCAGACCCAGGAGAATAAATCCTAGTAAATGACAGCTTGTCTCGAGTCCCTTTGTCACATTTAAACACAACTTTAACTCTGATTTCACTTCATTCTGTGCTTCTCACACTGGTGTAACCGTGCGGGGAGCCCCCGAGGCTGCATGCCGCCCACGCCCTCTGCTGCGGCCCCTGGGACCTCCTGTGCACGCAGGGGGGCTGGGGAAGCGGGTCCCCGGGCCGCAGGAGTGAGGCACACGGACCGGGGAGCCTGCAGCCGGGGCCATGCGGTTGTCTGGTTGTCTTGAGTGGGCGAGGCTGCGGAGCACAAGGCTCATTGTTTGTGGGTTAGATTTGCGCGGATCCCGGGCCCAACACGGGAGGCTTTTTACATTCGGCTGTGGTTTCCTTCCTGCCTTGCCATGAAAAGACTATTTTTGCCAAGCCATGTAAGGCTGTGCGTTGGGTGAGGATGCCAAGCCTGAATTGGTGCGTTTTAATTTGCTCCAGCTGTGCTGGCCAGCCCCTCTCCCCGCCGTGATGTGGCAAATAAAGGAGCGGGGTATATCCCTTGGACACAGCTGTAAGCCATTCAGTCACATAAACTGAAATCAGAAGACGGTGAAAAATCCAAACCTGCAATTCTGCCTTATTCCAGACCTGCACTCCCAGCCCAGCAAGGCAGCCGCCCAAACAAAGCCACCTCCCTGGGCCTTGGCCCATGGACAGGAGGCGAGGAAGGAGATTACTACAGGCCCCAGGTATTTTGGTGAGCTGGAGGCCGGCTGGGGAGGGTGTGGGCGCCAGCGACACCTCCAGCCGGCGGGCGCTCCTGGCAGCCGCGTCCCCAGAAGTGAGTCCTGGTGGGGGGAGGTGCACGTCAGCCCTCCAGCCTCCAGCTGGCCCCCAAGACCAATGTGGCTGGGAAGGGGGCTGGTCATGGAGGAGCCCAGCCAGCACCAGGCAGGAGGGGCCCCCCACCCCTGAGGCACTCCTGCACATCCTACCCACCCAAAATGACCACCCAGGACACAGCCAGAGAGCAGAGGACAGAGAGACGCCGGCTCCGGCCAGGCCCAGAATGTCCAGGGCAAGCAACCATCAGGAGCTCCCCAGAGTGGGCTGCCGAGGAGAACATGCTTCCCTGGGGGAGTACAGGGCACCCGCTGCCCACCGGGCCTTTGGAACAAGCCTCTGCCTGCCCCTCAGGTTCCACGTCCCAAAGTCTGATGGATCCAGCATCCCTGCAGGACCGCCGGGACGGCTCGGCGCTTAGCGAGCTGGTCCACACATCCCCAGACCACGTGGTCCCCTTCCATCCGTGTCTGTCCCGTGATAGTAGAGATTTTGAGGCAGTGCATGACCAAGAAATGATTTTTCTGCCCAGATTCGGAACTGAATGCCCAGCACCCTTCCAAGTCCTCCACACAAACCCACGGCACACACACGCATGCACACACGTTCGGTGGCTGCAGACAGTCTCGGGAGCAGGGGCCGGCCGGCCCGCGTTGGCAGGGCACCGTGCAGCAATTGCACACCAGCTGCATCTGTGTGCTCTGGAAGCCCGCACTTTGCCCTGTGTCTGGGGTGCACCTGGAGGAGGCCATCACATAGATCAGCAAGAAGCACAGAAAGTGTGTAGGATGATGGTCAGAAGTGGCAAGGGAAAGGCCCCAGGCGGTCACGATGAAGACGGGTCTCCAGCCTCCGTTCGGTTGGAGCCGCCTGCGAACCATCAGCCCACCCCCACCACCAGAGGCTTCTCGCTCCCAGGTCTCCTGCACCACCGTGGGGCCGGCGGGGTCTGAGGGGGGCTGTGGTCACAAGGGCGCAGAGATAAGCCATGGGAGCCAGTCTCTCCAGGACTGAGGCCTCTGCTCCCGGCGCCCTGCTCATCCTGTTGGCCAGAGACCCACGTGGCCAAGCCCAGCAACCTCTCGAGGCGCCACCCCCACCTGCTGGCGCAGCTCAGGGACGCCTCCCTCAGTCCCCCACACAAACCAGCAAACGGGCCCAGCGCTCCCCATTCAGCACCTCGGGCAAACCCACAAGTCCCGCGCTGGTTCATTAGTGGCCTGAGTGGGCAGAGCCCCCACGTGCCCTCCCCTTCCCGCTAGGCTCTGCCGCGGGGACGGTTTCCCGTGAGCCGGGGCCATGCTACCTGGGGGCAGGAGGCAGGTGGGCAGGAGAGGGCTGGGAACGATGGTCCTGTAAGAAGTCTGGTGGCCCCTTGGTCCTTCTGGATCTCGCATGATTGCAACAATATGTCTGTCTCACCACAACCAAGCAAGCAAGCCCGCCTGCTCCAGGTCTCCGCAGTGAGGGCCCAGCGGCCCCAGAGGCATGAGGGGCACAGGGAGCTGGCCCCCAGCTGGGGTCAGGCTGTCAGACCACAAGTTGCTGCTGGGTGACAATGGGGAGTAGGAAGAGGCCCCTTCCTGCTTCTATAGCCCCCAGCCTCCGCTGTCCTACAGTCCCTGAGCAGACCCCAAAAGCCCCGAGTGCCCAGTGACACACTGACCAGCATTCTTGGGAGTCCCCACCGTCTCGCCCGACACCGAGCTGTCCCTCTCCGACTGTGGGCTCTGGTGGTAAGAGCTCACTAGGGCACACCCCCGAGGGTCGGGGGGCTCAGTAAGGGAGGCCCCAGCACTCCCGGCGCTGACACCAGCTGTGGTGCAGGGCGTGCTTGCATATCAGGCAGTCTGCCCCTGGCGTGGTCCTGCCTCGGTGGCCCTCAGAGAAACAGAGCAGGTTCCTCCTCCAGCTCCAAACCCAGGGGCAAAGAGACCACAGACACCAGGCCTCCGCCCCGGAGGGCGGCCTGACCATGGTGCCACCCAGGGGTCCGAGGCAGCTGACGGGAAGTGGGACAGAGCCCATGCCAGACAGACCCCTGTCCCTGCCCCTGCCCCCATTGCCAGAGGAACCAGGCAGCCCAGTGTTACAGGACCTGGGGCGGCAGAGGGGACCCGACAAAACCCCCAGACCCGTGGGACACACACTCTTTCAAGTGGAAGAACTCCTACCAGGGAGTCCCAGTAGTGACGTCTGGAAGGAGGATCAGGAAGGCGAGGCCCGGAGCCTCCCAACCATGCTGGGCTCTACACTCCGTCCCTGTAACTGTTCCAGATCCCTGCTGTGCATCCCGCCACCTTCTGTTTGTGTGCAATGCGCCATGCTTTCAGAGGTGGGGGGCGGCTGGGGTACCCGGGCACTGATGGAGGCTGACTCTACCCCCCACCCCCAGCATCTGCTCCCTGAAGCTTCCACTTAAAACCCCGGGGAATACAGCCAATTAGAGATCTATTTGGGTTAATAGAATCCTATTCTAAACATGCAAATGCATGTGCACTATTCAAAGGCCATCAGTCATTCACACATTTGTATGAACAAGTCCACAGGCTTGTTCTGTCCCAGACTTCACTAAGGCACAGCTTAAGTTTGGGTCTGAGCTCTTGGATGGGGCTGCACCCAGGAGGCCAGGCAGGGGGCCAAGGGCCTGTGCCTCCCCTCTTCCTGCCTCCAGCTTCTGGAGACACCCTGCCTGGTGCGGGCAAGACAAAGCCCACCCCTGACGGAGGCCCGAGCCCCAGTAGCGAGGAGGTTTGGAACCAAGTAGCTTGTAGTTGGAGAACTTCTGTTCATCTTTGGAAACGCATCTTTCAAACTCCAAGCACTCCCAGGAAAACAGCACCCAAAATACATAGGCTGTTACAGAGTCATAAAGTGTTCTCCCGGGGCGCCCAGGCGGCGCAGTCGGTTCAGCGTCTGACTCTTGGTTTCGGCTCAGATCGCGATCTCAGGGTCGTGGGATCGAGCCCTGCTTCGAGCTCTCTGCTCAGCGGGGAGTCTGCTTGGGATTCTCTCTCTCCCTCTGCCCGCCCCTTGCTCACACTCTCTCTCACTATCCTCTCTAAATAAGTAAATCTAAAAAGAGGAAGAAAGGAAGGGAGGAAGGAAGGAGGGAGGAGGGGGGCGGTGGTCTCCCATAGAGTCTAAGGCTGATTCCCAGGACTCCTCCGAAGCGGACGGTGCAGCTGCTGCAGACATGGACACGGGCTGACACCAGCATGCAGAGTACACGTCAGTACTCACACGCGTGCATGCACATCTGCTGCTGCTTGCAGCAGGCGCTGCCCCACCCCTCCCACCTTGTGCCCCTCGGAGCTGAGCGTGCACTTGGGGCCCCCCTGTTCCCCTGGGAGCTGAGAGAGCTGCCCTATTTTTGCCCTGACTCCCTGTGGGTCCAGGATGTTAGCCTCCATCCTTCTCTGCAGTAAATGTTCTTTATTAAAAGACGTAACTGATTGCAGCAAGCAGTAACAGAATGAATTGTCATTAACCTCCTGCCTCAGTTCCCCGCCCTACGTAGTCTCTGAGTAGTTAATGCTCCTAAAATCTCCACCAAGTGTCCAATCTGCTGCTATTTACAGCAGATCTCTGATCATCTCTCAAGGAGCCCGGAGCAACAGAGTCCAGAGAAAAAGCAAAATAAAAATTTTGCCTTGAAAAGAAACATCGATGATGAGTCCATTGTTGAGCCTTTCCTCCTGGGGACAACGGCCACAGGGACCACAGGGTTGCTGCCCATGTGGGGCTCAGAGTTGTCCTGGAGCCCACAGGAGCCACATTTTCCCGTTGAACAATTGTGTTCGTGTCCTGGGGCGGCAATGACACACCTTCGCCAACTGGGTGGCTCAGCCCAAAGGAAATTCATTCTGTCACCGCTCGGGAGGCCGGAAGTCCGAGACCTGGGTGATCTTGGAAGTGTGACCCAGGGCCGCACTTCGCCCGGAGGCACTAAGGACTCTTGTGGCTGCGTCCCTTCTGCCTCAGCCTCAGCCTTCAGCTGGCCTCCCCATGTGTCCATCCCTCAAAGTTCCCTCTTCTTAAAAGGACACAGTCCTATGGATTTGGGGCCACCCTAACGACCTTGTCTTAACCTGAGCGTCTGCAGACAAGGTCCCGCTCAGGGGGACTGGGGGTTAGGACTTGAATGTGTCTTTCTCAAGGTATTCAACCCGCGATGCTCATCCTCCCTGCCCATTATGCTTTCCCTGGAAATCAGCATTGCAACATTTCCCCCCAGAGCGTGAGGTCTGAGACACGGGGAGGCCCAGGCCACACGACCCGGCCCACTAATCGGAGCCCCCGGGGAGGCGCGAGGGACCTGGTGCCCCGGGCTCCCCAGGACCTGAGGCCTCAGCAGCAGGGCTGTTCCTGCTGGGACGCGTGTGCCGCAGGTGCCGTTCCCACCGCCCCGCAAGGGTAGGGGAGGCCCCACCCCCACAGATGAGGAAGCAGGTTCAGAGGGCCATGCGTGTGCAGGACCAGGCCCAGCTCGTCACTCCACACGCACACCGGGTCTTCCTTGGAGCGGGGGCCACGTGAAGACCCTCAGGACTCAGCCCGGGCTCCCGCCTTGTCTGGGGGTGGGAGCTCCTCACCATTTGGACAGTTCAGTTCTGGTCCCCAGGCCCCCACAGAGGGTGCCTCGCTGTCCTGGGAGCTGCAGGGGACCCATCCAGGTCCCGTCACCAACAGACGCGGCAGGTGAGGAACCCCCCCTTTGTGCACAGACCCCAGGGAGCAGTCAGGATGGCAGCCCGTGGCCCAGGGACCTCAGAGCAACCAGCAGGACCGCCCGCCCCCCACCCAGTGCGAGGCTCGGCCACCCCCTGGCTCCAGCCATAACGGAAGGAACGTGGGGAGCACTATGCACCTGCAGGGAGCAGGCCCGTTCTGTCCCGTCCCCTGTCCTTCAGCACTGAGTGATGTCTCCAGTGCACCCGAGAGCAAACCTTCTGGACATTTCTGTGGGTTTGCTGTGTGTTCTCGGGCTCTGTCAGGTCTGGGCATGTCATTTGGGATGGGACTGTGTCCTGGGCGTGTGGTCTCACAGAACAACAGCCACGAGGGCCTGAGACAGTGCCGCTCCCAGGAGCTTGGGTGCATCAGCTTTGTGCGGGGGTGATTTCAGAGGGAAGGGTGGAAACCAACAGCATCACTGGGGGTCCCCTCTGTGGGTGGCTTGCTCCTGCCAGAAGACAGTCACCCCTGCACTGTCCCCACAGGGTCCTGCTGGTCAATGACACTCTTGACCGGAGAAGACACGTGTCCCCAGAGCTCAGGCCCCCAGGACGTGTCCCCAGAGCTCAGGCCCCCAGGACGTGTCCTCAGAGCTCACAGTCCCCTGGACGTGTCCTCAGGAATGGGTGAGACACGATCCATGGACAAAACTTGCCACGGAGACACTCTGGATTGGTCAGGAACCTACAGAAGGGTCAGAAAACAGATGTCCTTGAGAAGGGATATTTTAGCTAAAGCTATAGGATAACATGGTTCAGCTCAAATGGAGAGGCCTGCACAATGGAGGATGGACATGGAAGGCACTGGAAAATTGGACCCAGCAGGGAGGAGGGCAGCCTGGGGGGGAGGGATGGTCAGTGAGGAGTTGCCATTCCACCCCAGGGCATGGGGATGCTGCAGGAGGCTTGAGACCTGCGGTGCCCGTGTGGAGTCGACCAGATACAACCTCCAATTTGGGGGCTGCAGTGCCTCAGCAGGAGCTCAAACCCGACTGGGGCGTGTGGTGGACCTGTTGTGGGCCCCCGGGCGTGGCGAGTGTTCAAGTCCCGAGGAGGCATGGAGTCAAAGCAGGGGTGAGTGGGGCCAGCAGGGCCCAAGGAGGCAGGAGGTGGGTGGGGTGTGCACAGGATGTGGCAGGAGAGGGCCGCGAGGGCTCGGCCACAGGAGGAGAGAGAATGGAGCTTCCGCCGGGGGGCGGGCGTCCCCCCGCTGTGGGGGACGGCGCACGAACACTGAGTGTTAGGACGAAATGGACCTCTGAAGCCAGAGGTCCCTGAGAACCAGGCAGGACATGAGGCTTCCGGCCGGAAACTCCTCTCTCGCTCATCTTCCAGGAGGACGCCAGGGCGTGGGCTCTGAGGTGTGACGCGGCGTCACCAGGCACCGTGTGGGGACAGAGGGTATGAGGTCACTGGCCTCAAGAGGGGAGGTCACGCTGGCACCACTGCCGGTGGGCCTGGCGGGGCTGACGGGACTTCAAGTCTGGAGCTCAGGGGATGCCGTGCGCTCTGTGGGGGCAAAGGCGTCGCTGCCACAGTCGGAGTCCAGCGCTGAAGGCATCCAGACCCCAGGGCGCATGGAAGGGGCATGCCTGGGGGGCGCAAAGGGGACCCAGGGCCCAGCGCCCTGCGGTGTCCAGAAGCCGGTCTGGGCCATCCCCCCAGGTAGGCGATTGGAGATGTCCCACCCAGCAGGTGGGAGGTTCCAGTGCGGTGCACGTGGCCTGTGGCCCACGGGTACCCCCCGGGCTGGCCCTTCCATCTCCCGTCACTGTCCTAGAGGGTCTGCCGCTGTGGGAGCCGTTGCCCGGGCCTCCGAGAGTCGGGGCCTCTGATGGAGAACCTCTTGCACACCACGTTTGGTCAAAGCCCCGTTTCTTTCTTTCTTTCTTTTTTAAAGATTTTATTTATTTGACAGAGAGAGACACAGTGAGAGAAGGAACACAAGCAGGGGGAGTGGGAGAGGGAGAAGCAGTCTTCCCGCGGAGCAGGGAGCCTGATGTGGGATTCGATCCCAGGACCCTGGGATCATGACCTGAGCCGAAGGCAGACGCTTAACGACTGAGCCTCCCAGGCGCCCGCCAAAGCCCCATTTCTAAGCAGCATCATTAACTGTGATGTCTGCTTCAAACCGCCAGACGTAGGGCCGAGTGATCTTATGCCTGTCCTCATAACTGATGGGGCACACGACCACCTGGGAGAAGGGACCTGGGGACCAAGGAGGGAGGAACCATGTAGCCCCGGGCGTGACCAACGCACCATGCCCAACGGGCCCCCAGGAAGGCCCTTCTCCAGCCACAGGCATTCCGACCCAGGACGGCTGGCCTGGGAACTTGGGAAGGGGCAGCAGCAGCCCACATCCCTGGCTCCCTGCCATCGCTCCGCTGAGCACCTGTGTGCCAGCCCCCAGGTCTGGGACTGCGACCCCGCGGAAACACAGACAGAGAGCCGGTGGGAAGCAGGGAGTCTAGGTGGAGAATCTGTACTTAAGGGGGAACCAAGCCCCTTATGAAGATGCATTTCCAGCTTCTGGATCAAGGGCGCCTGCTGGGTACAAAGAACCTCGGGGAGACCACTTGGTAAGGTCACCAACCCACTTTCGGGGGAGGACACAGACCTAGAGAGTTCACCCTCATGGCATGTTGTTGGCTGCAGAGCCAGGGTTCAAACCCAGGGCACGTGCACACTGAGAGTGCCTGTCACATCCCAGGGCGTGCTGGGCCTCGGAGCCGGGGGCCTCGCTCGGAGCCGGGGTCCTCACTCGGAGCCGGGGGCCCTCCCTCGGAGCCGGGGGCCCTCACTCGGAGCCGGGGCCCTCACTCAGAGCCGGGGGCCCTCACTCGGAGCCGGGGGCCCTCGCTCAAAGTTGG
>NW_027397190.1:563429-580675 GCF_003265705.2 Callorhinus ursinus | reverse complement strand
CTCACTCGGAGCCGGGGGCCCTCGCTCAAAGTTGGGGGCCCTCACTCAGAACCGGGGGCCCTCACTCGGAGCCGGGGTCCCTCGCTCGGAGCCGGGGGCCCTCACTCGGAGCCGGGGGCCCTCACTCGGAGCTGGGGTCCCTCGCTCAAAGTTGGGGGCCCTCACTCGGAGCCGGGGACCCTCGCTCAAAGTTGGGGGCCCTCACTCGGAGCCGGGGGCCCTCACTCGGAGCCAGGGGCCCTCACTCGGAGCCGGGGGCCCTCACTCGGAGCCGGGGCCCTCACTCGGAGCCGGGGGCCCTCACTCAGAGCCGGGGGCCCTCACTCAGAGCCGGGACCCTCACTCGGAGCCGGGGGCCCTCACTCGGAGCTAGCTGCTCCACCCCCGAGAAGACTCCTCTGGGTGTCCCCCAGGCAGGTCCACTTCTATCCAGCAGCTCCAGCCCTGCCTCCCCAGACCTGCCCCAATGCTCACCACGGTCTCCTGGTCCAGGCGGCCTGAGAGTCAGAACACGGACCAGGGACCTCACAAAAGATGAGCCCTTTGCAGTCCAAGATCCTTACTCAAATTTTCCAGAAGTTCTATATTTTGGATAACGTCAGTTTCTTTCAAATCATTGATATCATCAATAACACACAACAGTTATATATTGCACCCAGGATTACAAAATATTTAACTTGCAGCGAGGACATCAGTGTCTTCCCAATACTGCAGGTGTGAAGACAAAGCTCATGTGACTAACTGCTTTTTTTTGCATACGTCATTGTTTTGCCATTAAAAAAAAACTGTGTTAAAACACACGAACGATAAAATTTATCATCCTAAGCACTTTTAGGTGAGTTCAGGGGTGCTACATACATCACGTTGACTGGCTTGTTTTACTCGGCACCAGGTCCTCGAGGATCATTTGTGTTGTAGCAGGTGCAGTAGACTCGATAATATTCCATTAGATGGATAGGCCACATTCTGCCTATATCCATCCATCCATCCAACCATCCATGGACATTGGGTTGCTTCCATGTGGTCGCTATTGGGGATAATTCTGCTACGAACTTGGAGGTACAAATATCTCTTTGAGACCCTCCTTTCCATTTTGGGGGGGTCTATACCCACAAGTGGAATTTCTGGATCAAGTCGTAATTCCGTTTTCAACTTTTGGGGGACCCACCCTACTGTTTCCCACAGCGGCTGCCCCATTTTACCTTCCCACCAGTAGCGCACAGGGGTCCCATTGCTCCACATCCTCTGTTTCCTCCTTTTCTGAGCATTGCCATCCTCATGAGTGTGTGGTGTAAAGTGGGACCTCATTGTGCTTTTGATTTGCTGTTCCCCAATGATTAGTGATCTTGAGCATCTTTTCATGTCTTTTTTGGCCATTTATATATCTTTGGAGAAATGTCTATTTGAGTCATTTTCCCATTTTTGAATGTTTTTTTGGTGGTGGTGATGAGTTTCAGGGGTTCTCTTTATATTCTGGATGTTAATCCCTTGTCAGATCTATGATTTGCAGATATTTTCTCCCATTCTTTGGGTTGTATTTTTACTCTGGATAGTGTCTTTTGATGCACACAATTTAAAAATTTCATGAAGTTCAATTTGTCTGTTCTTTCTCTTGCTGCCTCTGCTTTTGGTGTCACATCCAAGAAATCACTGCCAAATTCAGTGTCATGAAGCTTTTGTCCGATGTTTTCTTCTAAGAGTTTTGTTGTTTTACATTTAGATCTGCGATCCATCTGGAGCTAGTTTTTGTGTGTGGTGTGAGGTAGGGGTCCCCCTTCATTCTTCTGTATGTGGACGTCCTGCTCTCCCTGTCTGTCAGTTGAAGGGGCTGGTCCTCCCCAATGAGGATGGCAGCACCCTTGCTGGAATCCAGTCGACCGGCAGTGTCAGGCTTTAGTTCCTCCCGGCACACCATCTTGGCAGCCTTGTTGGAAGTCGTCTGAGTGTCCAGCTACGGACTAATGTCCAGACTCTCTGTTCTCCTCCTCTGGTCTGTGAGTCTGCCTTGGTGCTGGTGCCACGTGGTTTGATGACCATAGCTTTGTAGTAAGTTCTGAAATTGGAAAAGCTGCAAGGGACATGTTTTAAGACCACAGTGGAACTGAAGTCACACGCATCGAGGTGGAAACAGTCCCTCAGAGTGACAGTTAAATTCATCTGCTGAGAACAGAGTTGCCTGGGCATCAGGCAGGCCATGGAAGGCACGTCACGAAGCTGAGATTCAGGGACAAATATTACTGACGGGGTTGCAGTGGCTCTTGGTTCTGCAGGGCGTGATCAGCTACTGACCAGAGCTGACCCGTCAGGAGGGGCTCCTGCAGCTCTGAGCACAGGTGCCCGGGGTGGAGAGCTCTGCGGGGCTCATTTGGGCCGGGCAATGTCAGTCCAGGTGGAGGCTTCACTGGCCAGGGGCCACAGTAGTCCAAGCATGTCTGGAGGGCTGGCCCCACCTCAGGCATGGCTCTGAGGGCCGTCATTGCCCCTTTAAAGCTGACCCCGGGCCCTGGGTGGGCTCTGGCTCTTCTCATCTTGCAGATAAGGAAACGGAACCCAGACAGGCACCGGGTGCAGGTCTGGCCTGGGTCAGGGTTCCAGTGAGGCCTCCACCGAAGGTGGGTCTGAATTGCTGTAGGCACAGAGGTGCCCGATTGTGCCCCTGGCCGCAGGCTAGACCCTCGCACACACACACACATGCACGCACACGCACCCCAACGTCCTACCATCTCCTCAGCACAGCTCAGAGTGGAACCACTGGAGCCGGGGACTGGGTGCCTCACGGGGTGAGGTCGGGAACAGTGGCAGCAACCCCAGCAACCTCAGCACTCAGGACATCTGGGGCGTATAACTCCTGCTTAGCAGCACCCGGCCCCCACCTGCTGGTTGCCAGCCCAGCCTACCCAGTCATGACACCCACAAGCGTCTTTGGATGGTGCCAGTGTCCCCAGAACAGGATGCAGCCCCTGAGCCCACAGCCTGAGGGCCCTCACAGAGACAGCCAGGGCAGGGGGCTGAGCCCGCGGCCCCTATTACAGGATGGCCCGGGTCTTCCCTAGCTTCCACAGGAGTTTCAGCGGCTGGCCCTGGCAGCTTATGAGGGATGGTGGTACACCCTCCCCCAGCAGAGCCACCGGGCATCTGCCCCGCCCGAAAGTTTTCTGACATTCAAAGCCTCAGGTTCAGGGGGAGAAATCAGTCCCTGGTTCTATAAAGTCAAATGTCTGCACTTTGAGTTTGCTTAGAACAAAGGATGCTTTCCCTAGCAAGCGAGCTGTCTACACAAGGCTGCTTCCCGGAGGCTCAGACTCGGCTCGGCATGGACCCCGAGGACAGCCTGGGGCCCCTGCTGCACTCCAGCCACCGAGGCTCCTCCCAGCCTGGCCGGGAGACCCAATTCTGTCCCGTCTTCCTCTCCATGTTTTATGTAAACTCTGGGGTCCTGACGCCTGGAAGTGCGTTCTGTTTTTCAGCAGCCCTGTGGCTTTTGGACTTAACACATTTGAAATCCGTTTTTGACGATCCAGACACACATCGCAGCTCGGAAACCACACAGCAGTCCCAGCGGTGAAGGCAGCCGCGCGTGGTCACAGCAGCCAGACTGAAATTTACAGCAGTGACCTGGGCGTCGTCAGGCCCCGGTGACAGGGCGCCGAGTGAACCGCCGCTTACTCACCCGTTTGCTTGGCCAGATCGGGTGGATCATGAAATGCAGAAAAGGTCAGACAGTAGGAGTTTGTCTAGACGTTCTATTTTGGATTCTACCCTCGGTGTGTCTCTACACCAACGTTGCAAACGCTGATATTTTAGCAATATTATAAAAAGCATTGTTCTCTTCTCTAATGAGGTGGACACACCAACACCAACATGCCCATTCGCTGCACTCAGAGCCGCAGGGAGACCCCTCAGGAGGCCCCTCACCTCTTCAGGCCTCTTCCACCCATGCCCGGCTCCTGGGAGGGATGCACGCTGGGGAGGAGGCCTTGGAGCGGTCCGTCCAGGCTCCGAGGCAAACACGCCAGGACTGGACCTCAGGCAGGCTGGCTGTACGCCAGCCCCATCCCAGTCACTTCTCATGGGCTTGAAGCAGCCATCCCACAGGCTGAGGAGGGGACATCTCCCAGTGCCTGTCCCGTCACGAACTGAAGGAGATACGGGGGTGGAGAGAATTGGGGAAGAGAGCAGAAAGTGTGGAGCCTCGGCAGCCTCTCTGCGCAGCCGAGGTCTCCTCCCAGCAGCTCTGACCCCCAGGGAACCCCATGCCCCTCTGCAGACGGTTTTGGTTGCCCACAATGGGGGGCTGTGGGCATTGAGCGGGTGGAGGCCGGGGTGCTCCATGCCCCATAGGACACAGGACACCCAGGGCACTTATCCGGGTCACAGGCCAGTGGTGCCAAGGTGACAGGCTGATCTCAAGAACCAGGCCAGGTGACAAAGGGGAAACCCATGTGCCCACAAAAGATCCTGGAGGCTGACCTCATTTCTGACATGTTCGTGATTGCTTTCAGCGCCACACTCCCTTCCCTTGGAGCTGCTTGGACACCACTGGCGCCCGGCTGCTCAGGACCCCTGCCAAATGCAGCAGCACCTTCCACCCTGAGAGCCTGGAGCAGATGTCTTCTGCCCCGTGACTGGAAGCGGTGCGTCAGCAGGCCCTGCTGGCACACACGTGCTGCAGGCGCTCGGGAAGGCGGGCCCGCACAAATACCAGGTGGAAGCACTAGAAGACGTGGAGGGGGCGAAGCTCGCCCCCTCCAGGCCCTTCCAGGCAGAGGGCGCAGAGTCCTTCCTCCGCCTCATGGACGAGGACTTGTGAAGGCAGCCGTGGCTCGCAGGAGGTCCGTGTTCTGGAGGCGCCCTGGCCCCATCGCATTGCGGCCCCGAGCGACCGGGCTGCTGCCTCCTTCAGGGTCGCTCTCAAGACGGGATGTAAGCACACGAGAGGCCTTATTCCTTCAGAAACCAAGGGGGCACGCGGCCTGCCGCACGGCGACTGTCGGCCTCGCTGTTGACCTGGGCCGGCAGACAACGTTGCAGCCGGCAAGTTCTCCCTCACTCCTCCGACTCTGACGCCTGGGCCCTGGGAGCCTGGAACTCGAGCTAAGGCGGTTTCTGAACAACTGCAGAAGGGCCCTCCCAGCGAGACCCCCCCACCACGTCAGTGTGCCGCTAGCAGGACGGAATTTCCCGCGGCTGCTGGGCCTGAGCTCGTGGTGCAGGGCTCGGCGCCACAGGAGGAACGAATCTGAGTCTGGGCCCCACCAGGGAACCCCAGGGCCAAGGTTTGAATCCACGCAGTTTGGGAGGACTGGTAGGGGAGCGAGGGCATGGGCCAAGGAGGGAAGGAAAGGCAGTACGCCAGGTTGGGTACCAGTGCGGGGAGCGCGGTTGAACCAGCGCGCAGCCCTGGGAGGCAATCCCTACGCAGTCCCCACTCAGAGTCGGGGAGGGGCCGCGTCCACCGTGCCGGCAGAGCTGCTGGCCTGCGCAGGGTGGCCCTCCTGTTTAGATGCCCCTGTTACTCTGTCCCTCGAGCCCTTGTCGGCCCCTCCTGCTCCCCCGGTCTGCACCACCTGCACCTCTGGCTGCAGCCAGCATGGTTTCCAGGGCCTGTGGCCTTGCTTGGCGGGAGCAGCGGGTCCACATTTGTGGGACGCATTCCCAGCCCTGTGGGAAGCCCGGCGGGATGAACAAACAGGGCAGCAGTAGGAGGACTGGGGAAGGGCCCAGGGCAGGCGCCGCAGGAGGTCAGGGGGTCAGGGCCCCCATTCCTGGCTCAGGAATGGTCCTTTCTCTGCGGGGATCCTGGCATGCCCAGTCCCTCCTTAGCAGCACCCGTGGCCACCGGCACCATGGTGATACGTGATGCGCACCCACCCCAGTCCCTAATGATCCTCCTGCAGGTTGATCCTGTGCCCTCACTGGCTTCCCAGAGCTCTGGACGCTGCAACCTTGTTTGCTGAGCCAGGAAGAGGAGAAAACAGACCTGTTCCCACAAGTATCCAGCCCCACCTGTGGCCGGGGTCCTTCCTCTGGACCCTCCTGATGTGGGTGATGGGCGTCCGAGGGGTGAGGGGCTCAGGGCATGCAGAGCTCCTGAGATGTGCGCCCTGCCACGGTTCCTGTCCCCCCAGCATTGCAGGCCTCCTCCAGAGCCAGGCAGGTCTTCATCCCAAATGTTTCATTCATCAAGACTCCGCCCAGGAGCTGATGCAGCCCACAGGAGGGGTGGCCGCCCCCGCCCGACGAGTGCTCCCCTGCGGGCTCACCCCTTCCCATTCCCTGCGCCTCATCCTCCAGGCAGGCGGGAGCCCGCGGCTGCTCGTCTGCTCGCGGGTGGCTGTGTTGGCCCCGCTGGCTCTGGAAGGCACTGGCCCAACTTGGCTGGCAGCCAGGTTCCTGGCAGGTGCCCCCCCCAGTCAGGCGCCCTCTGAAGAGCCTGGGACAAGGCAGGCCTCTGGGAGGGGCCAGCGTCAGCTCTCTGGAGGCCCCCCAGCACCTGGCAGGAAGGGGCTAGGATTTGTGGAGGCTCAGAACTGTAGCAAGGCCCTAGCGGCCGCTCTGTCGAGGCAGATGGGACCCCTGAGGGGCTGCCGATGGGCCTCTTGCAGTGACCCACACCCTCCCCAGGGGGCCCCGAGACCCTCAGCTGTCCCCCAGGGGCTCGTCTGCTGCCCCCCCAGCATTCGAAGGGCAGGGGGTCCGCTGGGAGAGGCCAGCCCCCTGAACACAGACCCTCGTGTTTCGCACAGGCACACACACCGCAGCAGGGGGCACACCCCAGTCGGGGTCAGTGGGGGAGGGGCACAAACAACTGAGCCGCTGTGGGTCTGTCAGGAGAGGAGGTCCGTGGGGGCAGCGGTGCCCTCACAGAACCACAGCCACTAATCAGCAGTGACCTCAGGTTCCTCCCATGGAGGTGAAGTCTTGCTCAGGAAGAGGCCGAGGCGTGGGGTGGGCTGGGGGCTCTAACCCGCCCGAGAGAGACAGCGACACACTTGCGGGACACGCGCAGCCTCCACAGGGGTCTTGGGACCCTGGCACGGAGCCCAGCCCCACCTTGGGGCTGGTGAGGGGTGCAGACCCCCAGGCTGGACCCCACACTTGCTGAAACCGCTGCCCCCTCCTCATCAGGTGGGGAGCCTGGTCTAGACCCACCCTGCCCAGTCCCAGCAGACCATCCCCCACAGGCCCCCACGCACCTTCTGGAGGTGGAAGGGCAGGCCCAGAACTGCCTGGCGGGGCCCCTCCGGCCCCAGCCATGGCCTCCAGGACACGGTGCCTCTGCCCACCCTTCATGCTGCACCAGAGGCTTGGGAGGGGCCCCTGGATTCCTCGTGGGTTCCTCACACGCGGGGGGTCACCTCCAGAGCCTCAACCCACACCCCCGCCACTTGCCCTCACGGGAGCCGAGTGCGCGCTCCTAAACCCACTCCCTCCTCCTGTTTAGACACAGAAGCTTCTCAGGAAGCGTATTGCTGAAGTTAAGGGTCCCAAGCGCTCTTCCAGGAAATATATGACTTGTATAACCCACCCCCCAGGGCACGCTCATGCCTCCCTCCACTCGGCTGGTGTGGGCTCCTGACAGGGAGACGGGACAGTTCGCCAGCTGGACCCTGCGGAACCCACTGCTTCACTGGAGGGGAAGACGCCACCACTAAGCGGCATCAGAACCCGGGCCGCCCCACATCACCACCACCTGGAGGGCCATCTGGGCCTGCCCCAACACCACCTCTCACCGGAGGCCCCTCCTGCCACCTCCCTGCCTCCTGGTGAGACCCCCGGGATGCGAGCAGCCTGGAGCTGGCCCAGCTGAGTAACCAGGTGTTCCTAGAATTGCCACAGACGGGGAAGCCGTGGCGTGGGGCTGCCCCCAGGAGAGCGGGGATGGTCACACCCCGTCCTCTGCGCTGGTCCGTGGGTCAGGTTGACCTCTCCCACCCTGCGTCCCCAGGCTGGCCGGGGGATGGTGAGGGTAGGCAGCAGGGGTGTGTGCAGAGAGCACAGACTGAGCTCTGGAGGTGGCGGCCGGCAGCTGACACCCAGCTCCCTGCCATCCGCCATCCACAGGTAAACCGAAAGTAAAACCGTCAGGAAACCACTGTCTTCCAAGACCACACAGAACCTCCATGTCCCAGCAGGACTTGGGCCCGGTCACGTCTGGCCCAAAAGCAAAAGGGACAGAACAAGGCGGGAATGCCCCCAACCCAGGGCCTGGGGCAGAAGCCCCGTGTCCAGCGTCCCCCCCCACCAGGGCAGGTGGTATGTGTGTCCCCGTGTTGGGGCCACGATACACACCGGGGCTCCCACGGCCGCCGACCGGACGGTGGGGATGAACAGCCCCCCTCGTGCAGAAGCCCTGCCCAGCAGGTTCCCAAGCCTGCTCTCCCCTCCCGCCCTCTCCCCTCCTCCCCTCCTGGAGGCAGCTGCCAGGGAGCTGAGCTCACCTGCTCGCACCCTGAGGCCACGATCCCCTGAGGACCCGGGCAGGGGTGCCACTCCAGACTGGCACAGGGCTGGGACTGCGAAGGTCCCATGTGAGGCCTGAGGGCTGCGGTTGGAGGCACACTCGGGCTGCCATGCCCTCTAACACCGTGACTTCACCTCGGAGGCCACACAGCACGCAGTTCCCAAGGAGGCTGGGCGCAGCACGGGGATCTGAGCGGCCTTGGCAGGTGGCCCCAGCGGCAGGAGCCCCGAGTGCACAGCCTTGCCCTAGCCCCGCTCGGCGAGCTCACCAAACTGCATCCCATGCGCCCAGCCCCAGCATCTACCCCAAAGGGGGTCGCAGCCTGCAGGGCCACGGGCAGGGCCACCAGCTTCACCACTGAAAACAAAGCTGGGGCCGGTTCTTGTGCTGCCGGGCCACTGGCCTCAGATGGGGCTCCAAGGAGCTGCCGGTGGACGGCACAGTCTAACTTCTCACGTATGGGGTGTGGGGGGCGCGAAGGAAAGCGTGTCACACCCTCTGCTCACTTCCTCTCCCGAGAACCCACACTGGCCTGTCACCTGCGGGAGAGCAGGGACCTGCCCGCAATCGACAGATGGGGCGCGGGTCTGTGGTTTGGGTGACCAGCGATGGGGAGGGCGCACCACAGAGTACCATACAGCCCCTACAGACAGGGAAACTGAGTCCCACAGGAGCCGAGTGCCTCGCTTGCAGCCGAGAAGAAAAGAGGCCTTTTTCCTGGTTTAATAGCATCCTGCTGTCCATCCGTTTCTCATTAATTTGCTTCAAAAGCTCCAGTGGCTAGAGGAGGCAGCGGCTCACCAGGCTCCGGGTGCAAGGCAAACTCACGAGAGCAGTGATGGCCAGGGCTGGGCTGGGGCAGGAGCTCGGCTGGGAGGCGGGGTACAGCCTCACCCTGCCAGGGGACCCTGCCCTCCCCACCCTGACGCCCACCCTCACCACCTCAGGGAGGCCAGAGGCCTGGTAGGGTTTGTGTCTGTGTGTTTTCAACCACTGGAGAGTCACTGAGGTGAAGCTGGAAGGTCCAAACAGCTATGGGGAGCCCAGGGCCCTGCCTGGAATGTTCCCGCCAACACATTTGCCAAGAGAAACCCATCAGATTTAAAGCTAGAGATTCATAGTCATTTCTGTAATTGGCTGGGAAAATCACCCCTCATGCAGGCAATGTTTTGTTTGAACTGTGCTTTATTCCATAAAATTTCCTTAAAGCAATTATATTTTAATAAATGTGGCTGAGGTTATGGATGGCACCTCATTTCGTAACAGGACCTGTATCCCATAGCAATTAGCAGCGGGGAAATGAGCAGGACAGAGCCAATTGCTGTGCGTGCGTAATGTTTTCATTAGAGGAGTTACAAATAATCTATTAATCTTGCCCTAAACACCCAGCAACATGTAAGCATTCCTCACCTCAAAGTCGGGTCTGTGAAAATGCTTTAAGTAAACAAAATAAGATGCCAGCAGGTAGCATGTCAGAGTATGATTGATGGTGTGACTTGAACGTGTTTGTGTGATTAGACACATAATTAACCCCCAGGAGCAGTGGGGGTCTACTCAAGACTGGCCCTTCAGAGCCCGCCCCACATGTCTGCCCAGGAGGGTCTGCGTGTCCGGGGTGGGTCTGCGTGTCCAGGGAGGGTCTGCGTGTCCAGGGATGGTCTGTCTGTCCAGGGAGGATCTGCATGTCTGGAGGTCTGCATGCCCTGGGAGGGTCTGCCTGTCTAGGCAGAGTCTGTGTGTCCAGGGCAGGTTTGCGTGTCCGGAGACAGTCTGTATGTTGGAGAAGGTCTGCATGTCGGGGGAGGGTTTGCATGCCCCGGGAGGGTCTTCGTGTCTGGGGCGGGTCTGCATGTCTGGGCAGGGTCTGTGTGTCCGGGGCAGGTCTGCCTGTCCAGGGATGGTCTGTCTGTCTGGGGACGGTCTTTTTGTCTGGGGACAGTCTGTATGTCTGGGGAGAGTCTATGTCCAGGGCCTCCTTCCTTGGGGAGCCTTAGCCCTGGGCTTGCCCTGACCCTGCTGGAAGCCCACTGGGCCAGCCCAGGGTCACCTCAGAGAATGGGAAGGGGGTCCCCAGGAGGAGCACATCCAGGAACAACTCCCCATGCCTTTGTTTAAGACAAAAACGTTAAATGAATTGATGTTTTTCAAATGCAGATAAAATAATAATTCAAATTCAGTGCAGTGCCTGGAGTCTAATGTGTCTTCTCCAACAGAAAGTAGAAACCCTAAGAAAGTGACCTGCAGTGCAACCCGCAGCTGAGGGGTGGTGGCAAGGCCAGAGGCTCGAAGCCCCTCTGGAGACTCCTCCCCCATGGGGAGGCCGCCTCTCAGGAGCTGGGTAGCTGCTGGAACCGGGCGGGAGAGAAGCAGCATCCAGACAGTTGGACGGGGCACCCCAGGAGGTGGAGGAGGGCCCCTGGGTCTGAGGGAAGAAGGGGCCTCCTGCAGATGCACCTGCCCGAAGCTGACAGCCCCCTGCTCCTTCCACGGGTGAGGGTCAGGCATGCCCTGTCTGCTGGGAAGTGCGGACACCCAGGCCAGTGACCACCCCCCTAATTACCAGACTTGCTCTTTGCCATTTTTCCGCCTCCGGAAACAGGCGGTAACTGGACGCCTGGAGGGAAAGCCCACCCTGGCCAGCCCCGCGGCTCCCTGCCCCACACACGTCCTCGCCCTCCCCCTGCACGGAGCTGCTGGGCCCCGGTGCCTCAGTCCACGAGCCCTTGTCAGAGCTGGGTTCTCAGTGCATAAAGGAAAAGATGGAGGGCCTTGCCGGTGGGACCACCCAGATGCTCGTGCGGAGACATTTCTTTACAAACATGCCGACAAGACAGTAAAATGTCCGTTCACGTGGATGTACTAAATACCGAGAGCCGAGTTGAACAGATTCCTCAGTTTTGAGGCCGTGATGCCGGCCAATGGTGGTCCAAGATGTAGCGTGCTGTGGGGCCTGGACCAGCGATCGGACAGCCTGGTTTCTCTCGTCTCTGAGCCCACTGCTCGGAGCCTCATCCTGCCAGGCCTCTAGGAGAGCCCTGCTCTGGGTGGCACGGGGCGCTCAGGGAGGGGCACTCTGCCTCCTGCCCGCCCTCAGCATCCTGACCGCAGTCCCACCAGGCCAGCACCCCCCGAGGGAGCCTGCAGGAGCCCTGTCTCCCCCACGCCTCAACCACTCCAGCTTCGCCCCAGCCCAGAGCCGCACCCTCCGCTCAGTGACAGAGGATCCCTGGCAGGTGCCTCTGCTTCTGAGATCCACCCACCTTCCTGCAGCGAGAACAAACCAGGTGCCCCCCTAGGCGTCCGTCTACACTGGCGGGTGGGGCCTGGGCCCGCATCCACCAGCAGCAGCCCCTGACGCATGGCCGCTTCCTGGGGCACCCAGGGTTGGGTCTGTGGGCTGGGGGACCCCACCCTGACACGCTTCTTTAAGCAGAGTCTCACCCACAGACAGCAGGGCAAGTGGGCTGGTCCTCATTCCCAGACTCTGCCCGTCCCTGCAACACCCAGGAGGGTGACCCACCACCCAGGGTCCCCAGGCCTCGGCTGGTGTTAGCACTCAGAACCCCATGTCCCAGGAAGCCCTGGTGGGCACCCCGGACAGCTGGCCACCTGCTCATCAGACCCCCAGGTGCCCTAGCCTCAGAGGTGCTGTCCTGCCCTCCCTGGAGCCCAAAGGAGCCGAGGGCATGAAGGGGAACCATCCCTCCAGGAGAGCGGTGTCTGGCGAGGGCCTGACCGCCTCCTCCCTGCAGCCTGCTTCCTGGTGTGTGAGGAGGCTCCCTGGCTGCCCTAACCAAGCCCCACAAACCAGGCAGCACCAAACAGTGGAAATTCATTCTGTCTGGAAGCCAGCAGCCGGAGATCAAGGCGTCCCCTCCTGTCTCTTCCAGCCTCTGGTGGTGCCGGCAGCCCCCGCTTTGACCGTGTGTCCCCATCTCCGTCTCCACCAACTTGTGGCCTCTCCGTGTGGGGCCTGCAGCCTCCCTCCTCCTATGAGGATGCCAGCCCATCCTCCAGGCCCGCTCTAATCCAGGACGACATCCTCTGAGCTCATCACACCTGCAAAGACCGAAGGTTCCTGCTGGACATGAGTCAGGGGCCACTGCTCAGCCCAGCACACCACGTGTCTGCAGCAAGTGTGCTCACCCCATCCCTGTGGGCCAGTCTCTCTGGGGTCCCAGGAGCCTCAGCACCTGATCAGCTGTGGGGTTCGTGTGGGCACTGTCTGCAGAAAGGCCGCTCTGAGCCCCAAACCCTGAGCCGCAAATGTCCTGAGACGTCCCCGTCCGTGGCCTCTTGGAGCCCTGGGCTGACCTCAGGCTGCAGGGCGTGCCTGCTGCAAGCACATCCCGGGGACCATGCAGGGTCTGTCCCTGCTCAGTGCTCTATGAAGACCCCACGGCCCCTCGAGCAGCTCTCACCCGGGACACCAGTGGCCAGCGCTCAGTGGCACACAGGAGCGTGTCTCCTCTGCGTCCGGAGAGACCCGGTGCCGCGCAAAGCTCGGAAAGCTCTGCATAGGTGGTAGAGCATGCAGCGCCGAGGACATGGTGGTGAGTACGCTATAATCCAGCCACTAACATTCTGCACTGAAAGAATTTTACTGCTTATGTGAGATAAATAAAGACCAAAAAAGCCCCTGCTCGGATCTGGACCCGCCATCATCGCCGTTTCCAAAGGTGCTGGCTTCCCTTCTAGAGCTCATCTTGGCTGCGCGGCAGGGGGGCCTTCGAGCTGCAGGGGAGACACAGCGAGAGGGCCAGTGAGGCCGCGCCCCCCGGCCCCCGCCCCAACCTGCAGGACGGCAGCCACTACTCCCCTCCCAGGGGCTGGGGGTCTAACAATCTCTAGACGTCTGGGCAGGCGTCTTCGGTCCTCAGGGTACCCTCCTTACCTGCCCGCAGGGCTGGACCCTGAGGGCATGGGCACCACGTCTTGCAAGGTCCTGGCCGTCGGGGATGCTCTGAGTAAACACAGATGCTCTGTGTGCCGCGGGAGCCATGCGGCCCCTGCCCCCAGCTCAGGGCCAGCCCACCCCCCACAGCCCTGCTCCAGGCCACCTCCCTCCTGGAACACCAGCCTTGTGCGGGCGGCATGGAGCTGAGCCCTGAGGCTTCCCTGCAGGATGTCCTTCTTGGGCTCCACCGGCAGGTGCCGGGGACGGGTGTCGAGCCAGCAGAGATCCGAGGTGAGACCCCAGTGCATCCCCGAGGGGGCTGCTGGTCAGTCCATGCCATTTGCTCTGAGTGGGGTCAGCAGGGGAACCTCTGGCCAATCTGGCACTTCATCCACCCTGGCCACACGGGAATCGCCCGTGCCGCCCCCGGGTCAGGGCCTGAGGTAGGGATCAAGCACCCCTCCTCGAAAGGCAGACCCCCCCTCATGACCCCATGTCACCAACACCGTTAGGGTCGGCGCTCAGGGCCGCTCCTGGGACCTGGAGCCGGCTGCAGAAAGACCCCAAAGGTCACAGGACGCAAGGTGGGAATAGTTCTCTTTTCTACTCTAAATGAAGAAAGAGATTTTATTCCCTCTGTGATTTAAATTTAGTTCTAAAATTATTTAATACATTTTTCATTTTACATAAAGGTCACAAAAATAGTGCAGAGTTCCCACGGTCCCCGCCTGGGGACGGCAGCAGCTGATGCCTCACGCTGAGGCGGGGTGCAATCCCATTAACGTGGGTGCGATAGGGACACGTGATGAACAGGATCCACACACCGTGGTTAACCAAATCCATCACTTGTTCAGACTTCCCCAGTGTGCCCTGATGTCCTCCTTCCGTCCCAGGGCCCCATCCGGGCAGGTCAGCACGACCCATTTGGACCTCCCGGGGCTGTGGGTATGGGGCTGGGGTCCTGAGGGGTCCTGAGGGCTCCCCACGTGGGGCCACCTGGGAGCGGGGCACGCACTCCCTCCTGGGGCGTGGAGAGCCCCCCGAACTACTCCCAGACTTCTAAAGACTGTTCTCTCCCTCGACTCACTTCTCACACGACCCCTGAGCTTCACAGAAAGTCATTTTTAGACTCTGTTAGAGACAGTCCAGCATTTTTCCTACAGGAAATACAGAGCTCCCTGCCGCGCCCCACCCCTGCCGGCCTTGTGTCAACTGCAGCCCCTTCCCTCCCAGCAGCGCTCTCGCCACCCGCTCCCCGTAAACCCTGGGGCTGTTCCGCCCCCTGAGCCCACCCTCCTGGGCGCCCATCACACCACACCCACCTTCCTCCCCACCCCAACATCCCCCCTAAATCCGATCCGCGCAGAAGCACCTGAGAATATAGACCCCGGAGCAAGTGCTCGCTGACAGTCGGGGACGAAGCTCGCACCTGCCAAGTCAGATCCCGCCAGCCACCTCCGGCTCCCCACACTCTGAGTCAAGGCCCGCGAGGGGGCAAGGGCACCCCCTGACCAGCCAAGGTGATCCTCACAGTGTGGTGGGCGGCAACCAAGGACAGGGGCTCCGGGTCACAGACGGAGCACTTTTCTCCTGGGCCGGTGGCACCCGAACACCCTTACACGGGGCCCAGCATGGGGTACGCAGCCTGCCCTTGGCCACAGCTGCCACCACTCTGCCCTCAGCGTCCCCATCTGTGAAATGGGCTTCCTGAGCACTCAGCTGCCCCGAGCTCTGCGTGAGACAGATGGCACTCAGCGCATGTGTGTGGAGCGTCCCCACGCAGCCATCTGCCGCACGAGCTGTGCCTTTCTCAGAACCCGGGGAGCCTCCTGAGGTGGAGAGACAGACCCTAGGCAGGCCCCGGGGCTCCAGCAGATGCGTGTCAGCCACGTGCCCATCTGTGGCCCTGCAGGACAGGCAAGCAGGACAGTGAGGCCGAGGGCACGGCTCCAGGAGGTAGGGCCCTCTGCTCCGTCCCCTCCTGGACCCAAGCTGTGCCCAGCAGCCCCACAGGGACCAGCGTCTGCCTGGGGCTGGCCACAGAGATGCCTGCTTGTCCAGCGCCAGCCCCACTCCCCCAGCACCCTCTGTCCCACAAGAGCACCCCAGGTGCAACAAGGAAGGCTTTCCTGTCAGGAGCAGCCTGCAGGGTCAGCCCCACTGCAGATGAGCAGAGCCTTGAGGGGCCCGGGATGCTCCTGTGGGGCATCCACCATGGCGCGAAGAGGGGCCCCAGGCCCCCGGGGTTTCGTGCCTGAGGTCACTTCTCTGGGGTCGCCACATGGTGCGCGTGTCCCCACAGGGCTCGTCCCCAAGGAGGACACCCACTGAGGGGTGCCTGGCGGACGTTTGTTTCGCGACCTCAGGCCCGCGGGGAGTGTGAGAAGTTCACGTGGGCTTGGCGTCCAGCAGTGGTGTGGGAGGGAGCGAGAACCATAATCTAATATTTCCTCTGCCAGCAAGGATCGCACGCTACGGGGCCGCTCTCTCTTCATCAAGCTCAGCCCCCGAGTCCTTTAAACCACGCAACTTTAAAAGAAACATGTGTCTTTCCAAATTAGCTTTGTATCTAAGAAGAATAAGGCCGTTAAGAGTTGTATTAATTAACTTACAGTGAGCTCTAAGAACGCGTTTGCAGGTTGTTTTATTTGCTGCAAAGGGAATCAACATCTATTAAGCAGAGAGGATGTTCCAGCCCCACCGCCCCGGGCACATCTGGACGTCACCCGCTGCACAGGACTCCGTCCGCGGTGGAGCAGGGCACGCAGGCCGGAGAGGGGCGTGCGCAGCAGCCACACCTCTGGGACTCCAGAACAACCTGGTTTTTGTCCTCGCGTCTGCCCCCAGCGTTCATGACAGCGATTCAGGTGCAGAATCTGCCTGGGGTCTGTGCTGTGCGTCCAGGACCTTCCTGAAGACTGGAATTCTCAGAGAACAGGAATTGCCCTGTACACATGAAGTCCGTGTGACCCAGGCCCAAGGCGCCCCGGGGTGCTCGTCCTGCCTGCACCGGGGCTGGGGCCAGGGGCCGGGCCCTCCAAGGCAGGTGGCAGGTGGTCCCGGGCTACCTGGGGGGATTTCCACCTTGAAGAGTTAGGGCAGTGGGGGCCTCAGCCACAGCATCCTGTCTTGACTCTCCCACACCGCAGCCCCGGGCCTGGCTCCATGGGATGCAGGGCTAGCTCTCACGTGGTTTGGGGGCCTCCATGGTTGTCTGCAGAGTGGGGAGCCTCCCCAGCCCTGCTCCGAACATGAACTACCTGTAGAGTCAAAGCTGGGGGGCTTCATCACTCGTTAACGGGCATTGAGAGCAAACCCTGAACTCACCTGAGGACCCATCATCCAGGGAAGTGTAGGATGTTTTCTTAAGCCTAAGTCCTGCCTGAGGGGGTCGGGAAGGCCCGGCTAGGAAGGGGGGGAACCGGGCTTCAAGGTGACCATCAAGTAGAGTGGAGCAGGAATGAGGACCTAGCAGGGCAAGAAATCCCACGTCCCATCTGGACAGAGGGCTCCGGGGTCGCTGGCCCCCACCAGGCGCTCACAGCCCCGCACAGGCGGGAGCTCCTCCCCGTCCCTGAAGCTCTCGAGCAACCACTGGTACTGACACAGGGGACATGACCCAGGAGGTGAGCCAGGGAAGGGGGCTCGAGGAGACGAGCCCAGAGGTCAGCACAGGAGGCGGGGCAGGCGTGCTGAAGAGCATGGCGCTTTCTGTACAGTTTGGGAAATTCCCCTGGTTTCACCACGTGTTGTCCCAGAAGAAGGAGTTGAGGAAAACACAGGAGTGCCTGACCTGGGACAGCGGGAGCCCCCCAGTGACCTGGGACAGCGGGAGCCCCCCACTGACCTGGGACAGCGCGAGCCCCCCACTGACCTGGGACAGCG
>NW_027397190.1:537839-563419 GCF_003265705.2 Callorhinus ursinus | reverse complement strand
ACTGACCTGGGACAGCGCGAGCCCCCCACTGACCTGGGACAGCGGGACCCCCCACCAGGATGAGAGAAGACGCCAAGATAGCAGAGTGTCTTCTACTCTCCAGTATCACCTCCAGCAGGCGGTCTCCCTGGTCTCTCCTCACTTGCGGAGCGAGGGCTTCGCACCCCGAGGCAGAAATGGGCCCCATTTCCTGTGCAGGGGGCAGGGGGCGCTGGCAGAGAAGGTCCCGCTCCTTCTGGGGACCGTCAGGAGCCAGGCCCAGCTGACGGCTGGTCTCTCCCATCTCTATACCCTGTAGCATCACTGGGGTGAGTTTCACCCCAGGATTGGCCCCCCTGGCACCATCTCCACTTCCCAGGAGCAGGCCGAGGCCAGGACCCAGGGGCAGGCTCACTCCACCCCGGGTGTCCGGCTCTGTGAGGCTGCACCGACCCTTGCCCTCCCTGAGTCCCCGTGGGGATCACAGGCCTGCAGCCCCTCACTGCCCTAGGCTGGGGTGTCGGGCCAGCAGGGGACTGGGGGCATCGGGGACACAGGGTCATCCAGGCCCACGATTCCCTCGTCTTGCCGGGCCGCGGCTTGGGTGGCCTCCGTGTTCTCCGGCCTGTGGCTCTGGCCCTGACATACCTCTGTCTTCCTCATGCCCGTCAGCAGGAGGGTGGCCTCTGCCACAAATGAAAGGGCCGACCAACTGTGTGTAAAGGGGGTATTTGCTCTTAGGGAGAAGCTTAGAAAACCATCACAGAAACAAAATCCAGAGAGCGGAGGGCTCCCCACCCTCCACTGGGATCCGTTTGCGGCATCTGTGGTGTTTCCCAAACCATCTGGATTTTAACTCCCCTTGTCTGGGCCCCTTCACCGCCTGTGCCGCGCCCTGTGTCCTGACTCGCCGCCCTCAGGCAAGGTGATGGTGCGGGCAGGAGGGGCCGGGAACCCCCTGTGCTTGTGCCGAAATGGCAAGTCAGGATGGGAGGGCAACCGGACGTGCATGGCATGAAGACGACCCACGCGGGATGAGTCCCCACCAACACCCACCCACCTGTCACGTGGGTGTTTTCTATGGTGGGTTTGTCGCTAAGGATCATAACCACAATGGACCCAACCTGCGAGACCCAGCCCAGCGGGCCTCCTGTTTGTTATGCAAAGGGCCTCCCCACAAGCGGAGGAAGACGCCCCCCCGGGAGGGCATCCCCGACCACGGGCTTCACGGAGGCCCAGAGCCCTGCGACAAGGCGGGTCTCCTTCGGTGGCTCAGGAGGAGGCTGTCGCTTTCAGTTCCACCGACGACCGAGCACAAGGCCACGAGGGCCCAACAGCGGGAGTGGCCCGTGGGTCCAGGGATCCTAACAGCCACACGGATGGTCACGCGGCAGCTCCGCCCATGGGCTCTCCACCCATGGTCCCCAGGCCAAACCGCTCCTCCTAGCCGCTGTTGGACCAGCGGACTAACCAAAGCATCAGGTGAACTTCTTGTCAGACTGTCTGCTCAAAAGGCAGCGGCCCTCCGGCCGTTACACCAAGAGGAAGGTCCTGAGCCTCCCTGGCGGCTTCCATGAGATGCAGGTGACCTCTGAAGGTGGATGAATGCGCAAAATGGGGGAAAGTATCAACTGCTCGGTGCCCAAGCCCTGGCGTGGCCCCGGGGCTGAGGCCTCTGCAGGTGGTGGGCCGGCGTGCAGCCCGGGTGGGGATCAACTGGCCCGTGCGTGGGGACACAAGCCGCTGGAGGAGGCAAGGCCGTCACAGGCCAGGGGACACCAGGTCTCCTCTCCCCACACAGCAATGGCTCTGCAAAGTGGACGCTCTCGGTTACTTCTTTCTTCCACCGGAGTGAACCGAGAAAGCTGGTGCCCCCCAGTGGGAGCTGGCCTCGGGGTAAGACCGGAGGCTGGCTTGCCCAGCACAGAGCGGCGCCCGACTTCCACTCTGAGCCCCAGGCAGGCATGCCCTTCACCGAGGCCCCGGGTCCCTGCAACTCTGCGGCTGGAGCCCCTGGCCTGTGGACGCACATGGGGCAGGAGTGTGTCAGCGAGGCCCGCCCTGCGCACGTGGACGCACGCAGACGCACGCGGACGCAGGACTGCTCACCGCGGCCACCACTCCTAACAGGACTTCACCGCTAACCTTGCAGCTGGGCCTGACTCAGGCGCCCTGCGGCCGTCTGCGTGCGCAGGTGATGCAGCAGCCTGAGGGTGAAGACACATGCAGGACGACCCCCTCGCTACTGTCAGGTGCGTGGGTTGTTTTATTGATTGTGGGTCTTTCCCGACGTCCCCCCACCGTGTGCGTCCTTGTGGCTCTCTAACCTGACCCCAAAGTGTGAAAGCAGGAGCCGTGTGTGTCCCTGGGCAGCAGGGCATCCACTGCCTTGTGTCGTGGGCAAATCTAGAAAGGGCGGGGGAGGGGAGTGAGCAATCCCCAGTCTGTCTTTCTGTGTTAGTTTGGTATTTTGGGAGATAGGGAACATGGGGCTGGGACAACAAGGCAGTCCCCAGAGTGAGGACGGCTCTTCCCGAGTCTCTCAAGCTTCCGTCCACCTGCTCTGCCCCGCAGGGCCAGCCTGGGACCAAGCGCCTGCTGCTAGTCACATTCAGCAGGTCGATGGAGTAACCATTCGACAAGGAGGCATAAATGTCCATACCGAGTGTCTGTCAGTAGTGTTTCTGACTGAACTTCACCCAACCACAGAGAATAGAGACCCTGCATGGACACGCACGCCCTGGGCAGATGGACACTCGGCTCCTTCCAGGCCCAGCAGCCGGACCCTGACTCCGAGACGTATGAGCACAGACAGTAAGAGGAGCTGTGTTGACGGAAATTCAAAATCTGAAAGCAAATGGAAACGTGAAAATCCCGCAGAAGCTGTGGGACTCCTGCTCCGTGGGAAGCAGGCATGCCCGGGGGGACTGGAGGTCTGGTGTGCCGTCCGCGGGTTCGTAACCAAGGACGGGCCCAGTGGAGCTCGGGGCCCCCCACATTGCCATGGTGGCAGCTGAAAGGCCAGGACCAGACCCTACAGCTCCAGCGCTAGCGCACAGACCTTCCTCTGCCTCCCCGGCTACTGCCGGCCAGTCCACGGGCCCGACTAGTTGCGGTGATGCTGAGCTGCCATCGGCCCTGGAAGCACGCTGCTCCACCATCACCCACTTGCCGTAAAACCACGTGATGCCGGGTCACGTAAAAGGACCTTAGTAAAGCAAGAAGGCACTAACTTTATTCTATCTCAACCCTCCCGTACAGATCTTGTTAACATCCTGTGTGAGCCCCGGGGAGCACGCTCGTCGAGTATGATGCCACCATGGGGAAGGAGGAGGTACGCTCGAGACCAAACCAGCACCTTCTTGAGACACGACCAAAGCCCGTGAAGGTCACTCGGATGGGCTTCCGACCAAAGCCCGTGAAGGTCACTCGGATGGGCTTCTGGCCAACATTTTCTCAAAAATGAACAAGGTGCACAGTTTGCTTTAAGGCAAATGATGGACAGTATTCGTTGCTGACAACAAAATTTCGACTTTCAAGCAAAAATTAGAATTTTGGAGAACTCGTACCAGCCACCGGGCTCTTCTCCATTTTCCACTTTCCTGAGGAGGTTGGTGATGATACTGACGAATGTGACTTTTTTATATTGTGTAAGGATTGGAAGATCTGCACAACCCACCAGCTGACCTTCTCCAAAGGACCGGCGCACGGTGTTCCAAAGCTGAGCCAGGCCAGCGTCCTTCAAGGCATGGCACGGTTTGCTGGCCCACGTGGCAACTAGCACTTATGTTTCGTGTAATATCAAAGAATACACACAATTATCCAGAAAGACCAACAGAATGCTCCTCTTTTCCAACCAGATAATCTGGAAGAGAGATGAGACTCTAACCACTAAGCAGACAGGAAAGACATTTGCAAAAACAAAATGATGCCATTCTTCTCACTAAAATTTTTTGTTATGTTTCATGAAAATGTTACTTCTGCTGATACTTAAGGGGTTTATTATTGTTAATTTTAGATGAATCGATCGATTAATATTTTTGCATTTCTCAGCTTTGATTGCCAATATGGTATGTGTCAGGTGCACACCACATGAACAAAAGCTCTTGGGGGTCTTCAATAATTTTTAAAGGTGTTCTAAGATCAAAAAAATGAATAAATGCCAGACGTTGTAGCTTAGCACGAGTTGGCATTTTTCTACAAGGACCTTTTATTAATAGAGTGAATGTTCAGTCTACTTCCCCCGTGTAATGGTTGTAATGTGCCTTCTAGAAAATGCAATGGGGGGAATCTCTTGGTGGTGGAAAACATCCCTGAGGCCTGCCTGGAGGAGTCACCACTCTGAGTTCTGCACTGAAGGCCACGCCCCTGTCTGCGCCTCCCTGGGTTTGGAGCCCCCTTCAGCTTCTGGGTAAATTCTGCAGCTGGCTCTGGGGCTATCACCTGTCTCCTAAGGTTGTTCGGTTCCTCCCCCCACTCAGGCCGCCGTCTCCCTGACTCCAGGCCGTTTTCATTTAACAAAACATAATCTGATTCAGCAATTCTCCGCTGGGCATCTGTTCTGCAGTGCTGTCCCAGGGGGCTGCAAATGCACAATAACCCGCTTCCTTGATTAAAGAGTGCGTCTTGACCAGCGTGATCGTCATGGACCTGGGCTCTCAGGAACCCCTGAAAGGCCGTGACACAGGCATGGTGAGCACTCAGCCAGGTTTGTAGGCTGGCAGAACTTTAGGCAAGAGGAATGAAGGTACCAGGTGTGTCAAACGCAGCTGAAGCATCTACGGCTGGGACGCCAGGCTCTGAGCCACTGCGGGACAGAACAGAATCCCTTTATGTAGGAAATCAGCTTTCATTCAAGACAGTGGCCAACAGAACCTGGCCCCTGCCCCCAACACAGCGCAGTGGGTGCGGGGGGAACACACACACGGGGCACCTGGACCAAGCACATCCTCACGGCCTGGCATGCAGCACCGGCTGGGACCAGCCACGCCAACCTGCTGTGCCTGCACACACACACGCGCGTCCTTGAACTGCACACTCAGATCCCACCCAAGCAGCCCCAGGGTGGCCTCGGCGCCTGTGGGAATCCACGGGACGCCCCACGAGAGAAACAGACACAAACAACGCGGAACTGAGGTTTGATGACCTATCGGCTGAGTGTGAAGAGGCTTTGTTGCCATTCACGCCAATCAACAATTACCCTTGAGGACGGTTTTCAAGGACAGGAGAAACCATGTCAGGAGAATGAAGAGTAGCCTGGGGTGCATGACACACGCACCAGCTCAGAGAAACGGCAAGAGCTGGAAAACAGGACGTCGGTCCGCTCCCCTCCGCACAGTGACAGGGAAGGCAAGTGACAGGAGGCCCCCAGGGGGGCTGGGATGGCGCCCTGTTTCCCACACGGTTGAGTCCCCGCCAGAGGAGGTGCCTGGCCGTGGGGCTCCCGTGTGCGGCACGGGCTCCCCGGCGGCTCTCTGGGTGCTGCAGGCCGGCTGCATGCCATCGGCCCGGAGAGCTGGGCTCCGAGCGGGCCAGGCGGTGGCGGGCCAGGCCTGGGGGAAGGCAGAGCACAGACCCTGCTGGAGGTGAGCAGTGGGGAGCAGGAGTGAGTAGAGCCTCACGGCCCACGGGCCCGCCCCTGGGGACAGGGTGTGCGTCTTCTGGGGCTTTTCAACAAGGGCCCAGCCTGGAGTGGGGGGTAACCTTGACCTGGGGGCCCCAGTCGGATCACATGCACCGGCTCCAAAAGGCACCCTCTGGTCTTGGCATGGTCAGTGACTGGCCCCCGTGGACATGATGCTCAGGTCCCGGGGCAGAGGAGGGCCAGGAGAGGTGGGCAATGGGAGAGCACCCTGGGGTGCGGGGGCTGGATCCTGCTTCCTGGGGTGGGCAGGACTTACTTCAGGAAGTGAGGTCATGTGTGGTACCAGGGAGGCTGGGCTACAAGCAGCGGGTGTCCAGAAATGGACAAGACCCAGTGCCCAGACTGGGCAAGGGGACAGCAGAGCCCCCCGACCTTCGGGAATCAGGGGGGAAGGGGCAGTGAGGACACCCATGAGGGGCAAGCTGGGCCTCGCTGGGCAGCACCCAGGCCTCCTGGATTCAGGGCGCCACAGGAGAGAAGGAGAGGTTCCCCGGGAATGATGCACTCTGAACCCCCTCAATGCGGGGGTGGGATTCCTGTGCTCCCAGGTTTGCAGAGTAAGAAGCCCAGGGAGGAGACGAAAACTGGGGCCCTATCTGACCCCACAGTGACCCTGCATTTTACACGAGAAGCCAATTGCTCATCATGTGGAGCAAAATCATCCTGGTTCATGCCCTCGTCTCTCTAGTCCATCCTTGAGCATCACTCATAAGAATTCATCTCTTAAACCTCATCTGTCCCCAGTGCCTGTTCTCGTCAGATCCAGACTCTGCTGTCTGAGTCTCCAGGAGCTCTGGGGTCGCTCCTACAGCTGCATCTGACACCAAGAACGTCCCTCCACAGGCGGATTCTTGCATGACTTTGTATCTGGTGGCCCCGCAGCAGTCTTTTCTCTGAATCCAGGGGCACCATCTGCACTTGCGTGACTCTCTGCACTAGAACTGCCTCACGGTACATCTCGTCCCTCTGGCTGGCCTGGAGGAGGTCACGGACTCCTGATGAAGGAGGTCACAGACTCCTTCCTGTCCCCCAGCTTGCATGAAGGCTGGTCTGCCTGTCCTCCACAGCCTGACCCACATTAACAAGGGCACCATTCCGAAGTCCCCGCTGCTCTAGGATCGTGTGGTCCGGGCAGTGCAGACTGACCCGGGTCCGAGAAGCACCAACAGACCCCCCCAGACCTTTGTTCTCTCAGACCACGTCTCCACTGAGACGTGCGGCCACTGGCCACGAGGCCAGCCCCGGGGGGGGCTCCAGCCTGTGACCCTGGGGGTTCCAGCTTGCGTCCTCAGGGGCTCCAGCTTGCGTCCCAGGGGCCAGTGGGCTTGGTGCCCTCAGCAGCAGGGACCCCGTGTGCTCACCGCACTGCAGAGTGGACACCGTGAGTGTTCTCTGCTGCTCACCTCTGCTCTGCAATGTGTCTACCCTGCACTTGGACGTCTCTGTGGAGACAGTGCGGGTCCCTTCCCTCTCTGTACGGTGGGCAAGGTCGTTGAGAGATGAGCCAGGCCCGTGATCCTGGTGGAGACTGAGCTCTGAGTACCTGGAGTCAGACCGTCTGCACACAAGGCAGCCTGCTTCCCGGGGTGCACCCTCCCCGAACCAAGCCAGCTCGCCTCCCCTGCCCTGGCCCAAGGGTCCCAGTGCTGCCTCTGGGAGGGAAGGCGGGGAGAAAAATGTGGCTTTGAAGTTATAAAGTTGGAAAAGTAATCACGAGAATAAAGATGGAGCAGCTCCGTGTGGAAGGAGCACAGGGCTCGAGGTGCGCGGCCCTGGCCCGTCTCCTCTAAAGCCCGCAGCACACGGAGGCCCTCGTTTTGCACGCCCTGCTTGCAGAACCGGCTACAGTGCTGGTCTATGCCGCACACAGCCCGCGGTTGAAGTCTGAGTTGAGTCACAGGACTTGAGAACTTGGAGGAGGCCTCATTCAGCCTCTGTCAGCCCTCGCGGGCTTCCCCGGCAGGGCAGTGGCCCGCATGGGGCCGGTCCGTCAGAGACGTTGTGATGCCTCTCGTCATCCCGCTGTGCTCAGCAAGAGGTGAAAATGCTAACGGCACCGTGTCTGGTGTACACAAAACGGAGAGAAAGAATCACTTTAAATACGTGTACAGGTGCAGATGCGTGTTGCACCCGTACGTTCTTCGTGTAAAACGCGCACTTTATATCTATTTCTCTCACCGTACGAGACCACGCGACTGCACGCATCAGAGGCAGTAGGAAGCTGCCGCCCCAGGCTGGCTGTTCCTCAAGGACCAGTCCTCAGAGTTCATGGCACTTACATCCCGCAAAGTCTGCACACTGATTAGCCACCGCGGACCATGGCTGGCGCCTGGGGAGCCGCTGTGCTAGGTTCCTGCCGGCCTCGCTTTCACCCACCGAGCCGCACACCACCTGCTGTACGCGGGTCTCTGTTTAAAGACGCCTCCTTTACCACGTGCAGTGGACTCGCTAACGCTGAGCTTGCAGCCAGAGTGCCGTAAGCCAGGCCTGAAGGAAGCTCATCACACACACGTGTTTTCTCCTCGAGGCGCATCACGCCTTCTTGCGCTCATGGGCCCTGGATGGCTCTTTAGCACTCTGCTTGGGGCCATTTCAAACCATGAAATCACCAACAAAAACACACACAAATGTGAAGACTGTGGCACTAAATCGACCACAAGGACACGTGGTTGCCATGTCCCATGTCGGCAGGGAACAGGCTCCTTCTTGAGGATCGTGCCAGATTTGCTTTGATGATTTTTTCTGGGATCATGATGACATTGGGTGCTTCATTTTCCTGTGTTAAAGGCTTACAACTGACATAATAGTCACTCAGAAGTTACTTCTTTTTAAGAATTTAGACTTAGGATACTTTCTCCGTATTTCCAAAATTTTCTGCATTGAAAGGCATTGCTATGGACATTTCAGTCAAAGAGCATTTTTATATTTATTTATTTATTTAACTTACCAAAGTTTTGGCAAGTTTATTTTTTTAAGATGTTTTTATTTATTTGAGAGAGAGAGAGCGCGCACACATGAGCAGGGGGCAGGGGCAGGGGTAGAGGGAGAAGCCGGCTTCCTGCCGAGCAGGGAGCCCGATGCAGGACTCGATCCCAGGACCCTGGGACCATGACCTGAGCCGAAGGCAGACGCTTCACCGACTGAGCCACCCAGGCGCCCCAAAGAGCATTTTTCAAGGAAAGACAAGAGGCAGTGATCCAGGATCAGGACCCTGGGAAGGAAGGAAGAAACTTGTCCTGGGCCCCCGCAGGGCGATGCCCGAGTCAACGGGTGAGCGCAGGGCTGAGAGGTGGTCCTGCCTCCTCCTCGTCCACAACTTGTCAGGCGAGGCCCCCCCCTCTGAGTGTGAATTAGACCCAAGCTGAGCCTGGGATCCGGGGCAGAGAAGTGAGGACAGTGACAGCCCCAGAAAGTGTCACCGAAACCCAGCTACGGCCCCTGTCCTGGGCGCGGGGCTCCAGGCGAGTCCCCCAGGGGAAGGGCCATCCTGGGTGCCCCTCTGCAGTGGGGGCTCCAGACGTGGAGGGCGGAGCTCCCGCTACTAGCCTCTCTGGCTTCTCCCTTCCAAGAGCAGTTGTGTAGTTACAACCTCACCTGTTTCCTCCCGAGGCGACCCACACAGACAGCCGAGCAAGATGGACTGAGGGTTGGCGCCTGTTGGGTCTGTGCCCTGGGGACCAGGTGCCCCTGTGCTCATTCCTCGTCTGCCGGCTCCTGGCCTCCACGGGGCCCTGCCACCACGACTCCAGCACCCTTGATGCTGGGGCCTGAGAGTGAACAGCCCGACGAGGCAGTAGCCTCGGACCAGCGAGTGGCCTCGAGGGTCTGCCCACAGTGTGAGGGAGGCCCACTGGCTGGCCGTGACACCTGTCACTGTGGGTCTCCAGGCATGAAGCCCCCACGTCCCTCCCACGGTCTCAGTCTCACCTTCCTTGGTGATGAGAACGTGTCCCCGTGGGGGAGGGACACAGGGGAAGGGGGAGGACAGAGGCCGCCGTCGCGTGGACACAATGCAGCACGTTAACTGTGGCTTTTGCTCAGCAGCCCGCGCCCTCCTCCGAAGCCTGCCCAGCTGACCCCAGTGACTCCTGAGAAAGAGCAAGCAGAGCCCCTGGTGGACGTTCTGCAGAGAGCGCCCGGACACCATTCTTAGGTCCTGGGGTGAAAGACGTTCTGGCAAAGGGGGCAGGGGGCAGGGGGTGTGCCCTCGGAGCCACCGGGACCCATGGGCCCCTGGCGACCCAGCTGGGGATTTCCCACCCTGCCCCTGTCGGTCTGCCAGATAAAATACCAGATGCCAAGTTAGGTTTGAAGTTCAGAACAACAACTAATATTTTAGTATAAATATGTCCCAAATCATTTATTGCTCAGCTGAAAGGGGAAAGGGGGGGCAGCAGGGAGATGCCAGTCAGTCTCTGAGTGGGCACTTGGCAGCTTCCTGGGCGCTTGCACAGCCTCCATGGTGGATTCCCAGCGGGTACCAGGAGGCCACCAGCTAGAGAAGACACAGACCAAGACAAGGAGGTGAGGGGGCTGGCCCTGGGGAACCAGGACCCACCTCAGTCTGGGTGGGTGTGGGGCTGCCTGCACTCTCCAGCCTTCCTCCGTGGCCTCCAGGCTGTGGGCCATCTTGAAGGTGGTAGGAGGACCAATGACCAGGGCACTGAGGGTGGAGGGTGAGGAGCCAGGCTGCATGGAGACCTGAGGGATGATGGGGCTGAGCCAGGCAGGGACCCGGTGACCAGTGCCCTGCAAGCACCATGTCTGATGGGCCCCTGACTGACCCTAGAGTTGCCCAATGGTGTGGGAAATCCTACACGGCTTCCCCTCCACCTGGGGCCTCACATCTGCAGTGCACTCAGCTCTATGAAAAACCCTGCAGTGGACTCATGTTGATGGCAGCCTTGGAGGTGGCTTCAGGGGACAGGTAACAATCTGAGTTCTATGCTGTCCTGGCTCCCCGGTGATGAAAGCCCACCAGGCTCTGGACCTGGGGCAGGGACGGGGGCCAGAGTTAGCACAGTCCCCTGGGCCCCAATGTGCCCTGCAGCCTCAGCAGCAGAGATGCTTCTAGACAGAGCAGCAGAGCAACAACGATGTCCAAGTCAGAGATCCCCAGAATGGGCTTTGATTTCCCCCAAGATGGGGTTTTCCTTACTCCTCTGTCTTCATGCTCCCTCTTCAACCAGTGGCCCTGCCCTCTGTGTCATGTACTGGCTGCTCAGCCTGGGGGCAGCACCAAACCACTGGGTGGGCCACACTGGTCCAGGAGTGTCCATCGCCTTCCCTGGCCCCCCTCTCCTGGACAAGGCAGAATTGGCCTCCACAGTCAGAAGCACATTACTGTGAAGTTTTAGGTCACCAGGGATACAAAGACCCTAAAACCCTTTGTTGAGGAGTCAATGGCACTGGAGTGGGGTTGGCACAGACTGCCTGCAAAGTTCCACAGAGAGTGGCTCTCTGAGGGCTCTGTGACTGTGCTCAGCTCAAATGAGGAGGTTATCCAAGGAAAAGGTAGGCATGTGAATCAGGAGAGAAGGGGATGAATTCTCAGGGAAGGTTGCAGGGGTCCCATGCTGACAGCTCCCCGGGGCCAGGAGAGCCACCACCCAGCCTGGAGCAGGTGGATTACCTGGTCCCTGCAACCACATAGAAAGCATCTTCAGTGAGATTTTGCAGAGTTGCTGGGGAGTCCGGGAAGACGTAGTGATGGGAACTTAGAAAAATCAAGAAAAAAAAAGAAACAACTAACTCCAGAAAATTAAAAAGCTATACAAGAGAGGATGTGGTTATAATACAGGGTGACCGCCATCTAAAAACATAGATGAATACAGAAATTAATGAATGTAATGGTTTATTGATGTTGTAATACAGTTCATGTTTTAAAAAAATCTATAATTCCAGATTTTATGGCCATCCTATAGACCACTTGACTGAGCAGTAAGCAAAACTTACAGAATACGGTAAACACCAAATACTGATATCAACAACAAAAGTGCAGCGTGGCTACATGGGGGGATATGGAGAGCAGGCGGATTGGACCATAAAGCCCTCATCTAACCCAGTAGGGTGACAATAGTGTGATGGAAAAACTTGAGCAGGGACAGCAGAGCAGGTGCTCATATTGCCTAGAAATACAGAAACGGATGAAATCACTAGAATTGAAAAGTTGTTCCTCTAGGGGGTTTGGGGAGTGGGCTGGGGACTATTGCCTTTCTTAATAAATACTATGGTTCTATTTCACTTCTCATATTATTTTGATTAAAATGTAAAATAATTATTAAAAAATAAATCCCACAGAGGTGCCCAGTTAGCTCAGTTGGTAGACAAAACTCTGGATCTCAGGGTTGTGAGTTTGAGCCCCACGTTGGGCATAGAGCTTATTTAATAAAAAAAAAAAAGTAAAAACAGATAAGTAAATAAACAATAAAACCTACAGATCTGACCATGTCAATCTCCTGAGAAAACATGCCAGTTGTTCTCCATCAAGAGAGACCCTGTTCGAGCGCCCAGGGCCACCTCTCCCAACACTCCATTACCTTTGCTGAGCCCTGTGGCTGGATTAGCATGTTTCCTTGGCGGTCGAAGAAAAGCACCCCGCGCACGCCGCTTTCACAGCACTGTGTTGATATTTGTTAAAAGCATGCATGCGAGAATGAATGAATGATTGGAGTAAGTGGGGTCCATTTGCAAAGTAATAAGGTCAAGGCTAAAATGATAGTTTTAGAGGCCAATTTGAAAGTTATGCTGATACATTTGCATTAAATTTTGATGGTGGAGAAACGGCCATGGAAGTTTGATAGGTCTTATTGAGAGAGGAATAATTTCCCAAATGGATCAAAATAAATAATTTACTGTTGACTCCTTGTGCCAACAAAAGCAAATCTTGCTCACCATGCTCTTCCCCCTCCTTTGGGGCAAAGTCTCAGCAGGGACATTACGATGGGGACCTCAGGGACCAAGGCATCAGTACCGTAGCTGCAGACTCTGTCTGGAAGCAAAGGTCGCCAGCTGACCTCCAGAGTCCCTGGCAGAATTCAGCCCTCAGTTCCTGCCCCACCATTCTGCTGCCACACACAGGGGTCAGGTGTGCTCTTTAAAAGGGTGGCCTGGTTTGGGATAGTGGTTAGAAGGACCCCATGTCACCAAGGTCGGGAGACAAAGAGGGCAAATACGGGATCTGCTCTGTGCCCCCATGGCCTGCGTAAAGGAGACATCATGGTGGCGTCGAAGGCGGTCGGTACTGGGTCTGCATAATGTAGAAAATCTTATTTGGATCAATGCACTCAGTAGGACAAAGACCAATGTTCTCCGCTCCAGCCGCCAGCAAGATTTTTTGATGACATTGCAGCTGACAAGACTCATCTGGAGTACAAGTCATCTGGTGATATGTCAGAATATTTTTCCATAACCCTGGAAAATAATTTTAAGTTGTCTTTTTGTAGATGCAATTTCATCTAGTGGTAGAACACAATGCAAATGAAGAGTCCCAAATCAACCTGCAATTTTTACTAAAATAATAGGCAAGAATAATAAAAGTCATGAGATACCCCACTATTTGCCTCTGACACTCACCTGGTGGTGGGTCTTGATCTGACTATAGCTTTCAGGAGATAAAGGCCCAGGTGGTGACATTGTTAGTTGATTCTCATTGCTTGGTGAGACTTAATTTAAGGAAGTCTCATATCTCAAAATCTACATGAATAGTACAAAAAAATTAGAGAATTTCATTATGAAAGGATTTTTTTACTAAAACATTCACCCCTTCTTCTGAGAGATTCTCTAGGGTAGTCAGACTGTAGTTAACAAGACTTAATCTACAAAATTCTCTTTCTAATCTGCTTTTCAAGGACATCTTGACCACATAAGGAACACTATTATTTATTTTAAGCAAAAGTTGATAACTACAATTTTTGGTGAAATGGCAAATATGTTTAATTTCATGATTTCCTATTCTGGTGTTTCCAAGCCAAGAAATGACATACTATTATCTGAAAGCACTAAAGTAGATAAAACAAATCCCAAATGAAGTCTTCATGGGGCTCCAGCTTGTCTGTGTTCTGCAGATAGTTTTCTCAGCCTGAAATGACTGAATTTGCACCCAGAGACCGGCACAGGCCATGCTCACACGCTCAGGCTGAACACGGACCTGCACACTCGGGGGGCCTAGAGCAGCCTGTTCTTTGTTTCTATTTTGGTTCAAGCTTGGGGTTTGGGTTAAAGAAACACCCTTCCACCATAATTTACTGAAAGCTGCTTCAGGGAACTTACAGCAGGATCTCACATTTGGCAAGCCGGAAAAGGGGAGAGCCAGAAAGCCAGTCTGACCTGGGTCTGGGTGAGGAGGAGGCATGACCAGGAAGGAGGGCACCACGGGAGGGCAGAGGCTCGTGGAGTTGCAGCTGGGCCCAGCTGCACACGGGGCTCCTCTGAGCGGAGGCACCGTTGCTTGCTTTGGGCTCCGTGTCCTCCGTGGGACGACCACAAAGCCACAACTGCACAGGGGAGCGTGGAAACAGCTTTGAGCTGTGCTGCTTGCTGCCCAAGTGGCCAGTGGACATGGAGCCCCCATACGCTTTGTTAGCAAAGGAAGAGGAAGTGAAGGTGGTCTCCGTCCCCAGGGGTCCTTCTGACAAACCACACACAAACGCCGTGAAGGGCTCTCGGCCCAGCTGTCCCGCAGGTGGGGCCTGCGCTTTAGGACTCGGGTCAGCCTGCCTGGTGCCCAAAGAAGGGACGGCGGTGGGGTCGAGGGTGAATGCTGGAAAAGCAGCAGGGAGGACCTGCCCCTCCTGCTGGGGCTTGAACGGCAGAGGCTCAGAGCTGGTGCAGGCCTCCCGGCCCGAGGGAGGGGGATACCCAGAGCCGCGCACAGCGGAAGGACGCTCTGCAAGTAGTCTCCACATCTGTGAAAGGGGATTAAGAGCGTTCCCTGGGTCAATACGTGCCAAATGCTTACAGTGACACCTGGTACGCAGCAGGCACCAACCATCGTCTTTGTGCCCAGCAGCACGACGTCCCTGTCCTGACCTCATCGTTGTCATCGTGATGACGTCATGGCATCATGGCCTTCAGTCGCGTGACGGCGGCGGCGGCATCATGACATCATCCCCACCACGACCGTCCTCACCACTGCGTCACAGTTGGAGATGCAGGGCGGGAGAAGGGGCGGAGAGTAAGGCCAAGGGAGGCAGACGGCCCTGATCGGAGTTTCTTCCACGGGAGACCGGCGGACCGGAGGCCACCCCACGGCACACTGAGGACGGCCTCCCTGGAGTGTGCACAGAGGGGACCCGCAAGGAGAGGGTGCAGAAGCCCAGGGGCCGCTGGGGGCAGAAGCCCGCCGGCGCAGCCCGGTGAGTTCCGGGGGGCAGCAGGGCAGAGGGAGGGGGAGGCTCTGCGGGTCCAGCAGCTGCCTGGCCCGCGGAGGAGAGGGGCGCCCCGCCTGCTGGCCAGACTGCAGGCCGGTGCCCTTCCAGGAGCGGCCGGCTAGGGGGGAAGGGTATACGTGGGCTTCAGTCCCCCGCACGCTCCCGCCCCTCCCCGGGTCGCCCACGGCCCGTGCTGGGGAGCAGCCTGGAGTGTTCCACCCAGTGTTTGCTCCACCGGACGGGCCAGTGTGGACTCTCAGATTCCCCTTTTCAGCCAGCTTGATAGGTGGCCCTCCCTCTGGCTGTAGGGTCTCAGCTGCCCTCCCCGGCTTCACGGAGACGTGCTGGGGCTCTCCACCACGGCGTGGCATGTTCAGAACAGTAACGAACTCGGACTTACACATTCTGCTCCACTGCGAAGACCTTCACACTATGGTTATTTAAGGAATTTAAGAATATTTAAGAATGATTTTTAAAGTGTTGTCTGAAAAATAACAAAAGATGTTGTCAGTGCTGGAAGAACGGATTCTCAGTTGGAAACAGCCAGCCAACCAGGGACCCTGCGCTACGATCCTGTTCACACAAAAATCCAGACCCGGCAAATCATGCACGGAAAGGAATTCCGCGCTTGCGGGGGGCTGGCGAGCGGTGGAGGAGGGACAGGCAACAAAAATGTCCTACTTGACGGGTGGTCGCACAGCCCTGCGAATGTGCTAAAAACCACTGATGTTTTCAAGCTATTACAAAACAAACAACAAATGAACGAGAGTAGATTTTGTGGAAAAAGTATGGAAACACCATTGGATGCCAGAACCTCTGTCCCCCCCGACCCTTTATTTTGCAAATGAAGAAGCTGGGGTTCGGATCGGGGGGGGGGGGGGGCTTGCCCACAGCCCCTGCGGCCAGGTCCTTCATCCCCCGCGTCCCTGTCTGGTCCTCGTCTGTGGCCACAGCTAATCACTCAGCTCAGCTGCACAGACGTGCCCTATTTTCGGTCCTCCCTGGGCGAACCAGCTATGTCCACACAGTAAGAAAAAACACCACCAACGCTCCCACTTCACATTCCATCCCTCGGCCAGCCAGGGGAGCTGGGGTCAGAGAAGGCCCCTCACTCAGAGCCGCTCGTCCTGCATCTGCAGCATCTGGAAACGGTCAGTGTGGGAGGCAGGAAGGATCTGGGAAGATGACCCCGGGGGCCGTGCGGGGCCGGCATCTCCGTCTCCTGGGAGCACTCTGAAGGTTCTGCTCGTTGTGCAGGCCTGTGTTGGGGGACGGGTGCAGCCAGAGGTTTGGTCGGATCCCGAATCCACCCTCTCTGACCGCTGCTTTTCTACAGGATGTGTTCCAGCGCCCTGTGGGGTGAGACCCCAGGAAAATGACACAGATGTTCCCACAACTGGAGAGAGCCTCATCCTGCAGCCCCGGGTCTGGAGTGCCCTGACCGGCAGGGACCCCATGCCCTCCTCCCCTCGGTCCACTGCAGGGACCATACCCCATGCTCTGGCAGGGCCCTCCTCCTGGACATCCCACGGTGAGACCCCACCTGGCCGGCCTCCAGTACCCACCAGGGCGGCCGAGGAAGGCCAGGGAGGCCAGGGAGGGGGCTGCTGAGCCCCAAGCTTGCTGGCCCCTCACAGCCTTCCCCACGCTCCCAACAGCAGAGGCCGCCTCCCCTGAGTGTGGTGTGCGTGTGTGTGCATATGAGTGTGCACAGGCATGTGTGTGTGCACGGGCGGGGCTCTTGTTAAATCTGTGGCCCTGTCTGACAATCCAGGGCAGATTGCTGCCTCTCCACCAAGAGTGGAGAACTGTGGAAATATTTCTCAGCTGGGGCTTTTAAGTAACTATTCCATATTGATACATTCTGTCTAAACTGGGCAAGGCAGATTACTGGCAGAAAATTATGTTTCAAATTCCCTAGACTAAATCTCTAGTGTCAGAGATGCCTGGCACCTAAGTCACATAACAGAGATTTTCTTCAAAGCACTCAAAATAGTTTGTTTGTATCTTGTCACAGAAGTTTTTAAAATAAAAATTACATATAGACCAAACCTAAGATAACTTTCCAATATATAGACTCATCATTACATTTTACAAAGTTAATGTTGGATCATTTCTTCACAATGCCTGGTTATATTGGGTTTTGATTGTGACCCCCCAGTACTACCGTGAGAAAGAAAAGGAAAAGCCTTGGTAAGAATGCATGAGGTGAACCCAGACATTTCAATCCTTCTGTCCAAAGCCTTTCTACGCATTGGACCCAGATTCAGTTCTGCGGTGTGGAGACGCCCATGTCTCTGCCGCGCCCAGGCCCCACCACACAGGTGTGCCGGAGGGAGAGGGCCTGGGGCTGCCCCTCTCAGCAAAGCTAGGCTCACAGACCACGTCTTGCTCCTCATCTTTTTCATCTGGACCCAGCGCTTGGGAGCATGGCTGAGCAGAAGGGGAGCCAGCTGGGGGTTCAGGGTTTGTGATGGGGAGCAAGCTGGGCGGGGGGGGGGCACCTGCTGACCGCCGCTCAGCACCAGTTTGAGAGGAGGAGCCCCGGGGTCAGGAGGAGCTGGGCGAGCCAAGGTGTCAAAGGCCCCTGGTGGGACCTAACACTGACTCTCAAGTGGGGGTGCATCCAGCGGTGCCTTTAAAACTCCATGTGTCCAGAAACATGTGCACGCATGTGTGCAAACACACACAAAGGACCCAGCTTGGGGGAGTATCACAGAGGGACCCTGCAAACATTCTTGCCTTAATACCGAAGATGTTTCTAAGTTTTGTTAAAGGAGTAATCCATCCACTGCGTCTCCACAGACACAACATGGGCTTGCACATCTGTGGGCAGGAGCTGTGCGGAGCTAATGGGTATGCCCACTCTGCAGAGTGAGGGGCCCAGGCGGGGATGGGGCACCCTTGTCAGGGCCTCTGGGAGACCCTGAAACAAACCAGGATCCTCACCGTCTCGAGTGGCAGCAGAGATATAACACAGGATTTCTTAACCACAGAACTAGAAGCTGAAGGCACTGGCAGTGTGGGTCGTGGCCCTGCGGCCTAGGGCGCATGAGCGGCAGGGCAGGAGCCTCGGTGGGACCAGGCGGGCTCCCCTCCATGAGCCCTCGGCCAGGCTCCCCAAGGCATGTCATTGTCACGCGCTCCCTGGAGAACCACGGGTAACCACAGAGAGGATGTGTCCAAGCAAACATGTGCATCAGAGTCAGGATGTTCCCAGCCCCGGCGCCGAAGGGGGGCAAGGGGGTGTTGATGGGCTGGGGGGCTGTGGGGAGGGGGCCTCCAGGACCCGTGAGCAGAAGGGGACAGAAGTCCAGCTCCCTGCAGAGGGTGGGGTGCTGGCGGAGCCTGCAGACAGCAGGTGGGTTCTGAGCCGGTCCCGGTGTAGACGTGGGGCCAGGGGGCCTCCTGCCTCCAGCAGAGATGTGCCCCACTGATGCCCTGCTCCCCTCGCTCTGCACCCCGTGTTTGGGCAGGGCCCCCACATAAGCTGACGCTCGTTTCACCACACCCACCCCCCTTCTTGCACATCTTCCTTGCCCACCTAGGTGCTCTGACCCCACTCTGCTTGGCACCGCTGGGGCAGGACCGCCCTGCAGTGGGCACCATGGTCCCAGCCAGGACCCATACCACTCCTCAAGGGACCTGCACTTCTGATGGGTCTCTCAGGTCAATGCCCCCAAGTGACGCAAAGAGGAGGTCCTGCTCCGGGAGCCCCCTGACACCCCGATTCTGCCCGTCCCCCACCCTTGTCCACCTGGGCACTAGTCTGAGATGGAGGGAGGGACGAGGGGGGAGGGAAAGGGAGTGTCAGGGCCCCGAGTGGAAGACGGTGCTGCTGTCCTCCCAAGTCCTTCTTCGAGTAAGGGAACTGTAGGAAATCCTCCCTTTATTATGAAAAGACGTCCAAATATAACCCACTACTCACGTGGGTGGATGCAGTTGCACGCTTCTTGGGACCTCTCAGTGATGCCCAAAGATGGGGCTATGGGGAGAGATCCACTTCGCAGGAGTCAAAATCCACCTAAATCCAAGTGCTAATAAACCAAGCACTGGGGATGGGAAGCCCTTGGTTTCTAGACTTCCCTAGAATGTTCTATAATTACCTATATACAGAAGAGAAAGGGGTTTCCTATGCCCCTGCTCTGTGTGTTTGTCAGATTTTATTGGCTCTGAGGGCAAGACCCCTGCCCAAGGCTGAGAGCATCAGAATCACGTGTGAAGGAAGCACCACCAGGTCATACACCAAAAAGCGAGGGAATCTGCCCAGATCCTGTGTTCACAGGAGAGGCTGATCACCTGTGTGATACATACATGGTGTTTGGGAAGGCCAAGCCAGCCCTAGCCTCAGGGGCGCTGTCCAGCTCGGAACTCTCCCCTGCCATTGTGACTAGTCCCAGGTGGAGATGTGGCCTAAAGTTAGTCTGGTGGAGCGACCCTCCAGATCTGGCCTCTATCTGATATGGGACGGGGGACCCTCACTCTCATGGATCAGTTGCTGTCAGAAACCCCCTTGTGATGAGGTAGAACAGGATGAGGTAGAACTGATGTCATCATTGAGCTGCTAGATCAAACCATCCCTGAAGCCTGATCCTCTGGACCTGTCAGCTATAGGAGCCAAGAAGTCTCCTGATTATATTATTATATAAGTGAGTTTGAACTGACAGCAATCTAAGGATACCGCGGGGTACAATTCGAAAGTTAGCGTTACTTTCATATGTCTTTAAAAACCATACGAAATGGCACTACACAAGGAGATTTCTGCCATGACGTCTTATAAAGATTTGTCAGTTCACAGTCTTCAGAGGACGGCTCGTAGCAGGTGCCACTGTTTGTTGCACTTTCAGGACCGCATCCCCACTGAGGAAACGCAATGTTATCAGATTTCTATCTAAAGCCCAAGCTTCTGTATCAAAGAGAATATTTAAAAAAATGGCAACATTCTGCTTTTGAGAGCAAACACGTGTCCCAGCTCTGATTCAGGAGACCAACAAGCAGTTTTGTAAACGTTTAATTCATTGACTCGTGAAGGAGCCTTTGATCCAACACGTGGGTGCTTCAGGGCAAAGAGGGGCTTCCCTGTGTGAGTGTCGGGTCTGCGACGTCAGTCTGGCTCACCAGCCGGGAACTATTTCTGGAGAAAGCAGAAACAAGAAACTGACTGAAAACACTCATGATGGGTCCAAGCTTCCCCTTTCAGAGAAAAACCAGAAGTTTCCCCTTCCCTATTCTTGTGGAAACCTCGCAGGTGCAGGGACACGCGGCCGGGTGTCTGGACAGTGGAGGCCCCTCGCGAGACCCTCCGGCAATGGCCTGGGGGGCTGGGCCTGATGATGAGCAGTTTCCAGGCCGCTCGGCCAGAAGACCGTGAGCACAATGGGAGCGGGAGCGGGCGCGTGCCTTGGCATTGGGACTCTTCTTCTTGGAAAAGTACAAGAATGGCAAAATAAAACAAACCAAAGACCTTCCAGTTGTGGGCAGGATTTGTGCTGCCAGGTCAGTTCAAGGTCTGTAACATTGAAACAGTGTGGGACGCGCTTGGGACAGGCCAGTGGCAGGGCCGGGTCAGCCCCGAGGGGGGCCCAAAGACGAGCAGACATCACACAGGTGCTCGGTTCAGATCCTCGGCAAAACCACGGGTTCCTCACTAAATGGGGTGGAGACCGTTTCGAAAAGTTAATGTAGAAGACAGCATTTGTTGAAATAGGTTCCGAGCAGATCCAAGTTTGGAGCCCTGGGGTTTCCCTCTCAAGACTGACCCCCCGCCATGCAGAGCACTTGCTCCTGATTCAACCATCAGGCTCCGTAGGAGTCTCCTCCTGGGCCGACACTGAGCCAGACCCGTTCCCGGCTGCATCTGAGGCAGCTCTGGGCAGCGTCCCATCCCAAAACACAGAGAAAATGTGCACAAATTCCTGCTGAGGCCCCACGGCCTCCTGGGAAGGAGCGTCAGGGGCCCTCCCGCGGGGCGGACGGCAGACGTGTACGCCTTTTTCTCCTCCCTGAGAGAGCGCTTTCCGGGGGGCTCTGCATGCTCCCCAGCTCTGCGTTGGGCCGGACTGACGCGTGGGGGCTGAGGACGGACTCTCCTCCTGGGCACAGCGGTGGGCTGTCTCCCAGGGCTCTTCAGACCTGAAATCTCAGCCCACACGTGAGCCCGGAGGGCCACGAATCTGGGCCCCATGTGTCCCCTTGGACCTCCGTTCCACCTCCCATTTTCTCTGGTTGGGATATTTTGTTTTCCCTTCACTCTATGGGTTTTATTCCATAGGCTCCATCTCTGACCCTTTCTGGGACAACTGATTAACAAACTCACCTCTCGTCTCACCCCACCCCCTCCGAGGTCGTGCTCAGGGGACGAAGGCTCTTAGGCGGAGGCCTGGGGAGGGTCTGCAAGGTTCTTTAGAAGTGATGGGTGTTTACTGCTGTTTTGCTACTCACAGGATGTAAGCACGGTCTCTGGAACCCACCAACAGAACAGAGGTTTGGAACGGCAGCTGGTGCCCATTAGCGCCCACGGCTGTCTTCCCGGGGAGGGAGCTGTCACCCTGGTGCTAAGTATATCCACATCGCGCTCGGGCCGCCGCCATCAGGAAGTCACTGGAGCTTTCCACCCACTTCTGGAATCTGCATTTGGGAGAAGCCTGTGTTTAAAGATGGCAGCTGAATGTCCACTCGGCCCGGAGCCTGCCTGACGTGAAACCAGTTTGACGGGCTCAGCGGGTCCAGCGCCAGCCATCTGGACGTGCAGAGACGACTCCAGGAACCAGGAGACGATCGATTTCCAAGGCACAAGTGCAGTGACCGTCCAGTGGAGACACTCATCTCTGATGCCCAAATGAATGGGTGTCAGCCACTGGACTTCTAAACAAAGATGTCACCCTCTCTCTTCTGTTTGAAATGCACTGTCCAGGGCAGAGGCTCTGCTGGGTTCAGGTGAGGCCATGCTGCCTGGGACCCCAGAGCACAAGTGCCTCGATCACCAGAGCTAACCATGCTGGAGGGACCCACAGAGCCAGAGGGGGACCGACAGAGCCGGAGGGGGACCCACAGAGCCGGAGGGGGACCCACAGAGCCGGAGGGGGACCCACAGAGCCAGAGGGGGACCCACAGAGCCGGAGGGGGACCCGCAGAGCTGGAGGGGGACCTGCAGAGCTGGAAGGACCCAGTCGGGGGGGTGGGCAAATGTGGCTGTAAGACCTGCTGGTCACCAAGGGCAGCAGGACCTGCGGTGCCACCAGCAGAAACCCTCCCCAGAGGTGTCTGCAGTCTAAGTCCCCGCCGGGGCAGTGACATCTCGGGACCTGGAGCCCTGACACCCAGAGGAGGCCACCTGGCCAGGCCGGGAGGATGTGGCAGCTCCCACGCCTGTTAGGCTGCAGGGAGGCGGCTTGGTTGGACGTCTGAGAATGAAACTTCTCTGGACCCGTCTCCCACTGACCGAGCCTAGATTTTAACACAGACTAGCTGCCTGCTTCTGAAGAGCAGAGGGTGGGAGCACAAGGGTGCCACGTCCTTCCCGCCACACCCCCTGGTCCGGGACCAGAAGCTTCTGAGACAAACGTTAGAGCGTGAAGGCAGCCCGAGGTCCCGTCATCGGGCGGAAGCTAACCGTGAGGCCTGTGCTGCGGTCTCCACCCCGGGAGCTGGATGCGCGTGTTCACTGCACTTTCCCGAGACACCGTGGAGGAGGCTGGTTTCCTGGCCCTCTGGCGGCAGGCGGCTGAGGAGGGAGCCGTCCCGCGGGGCAGTCGCGGCTCCAGGCACCAGGCACCGGGCCCCCGGCAGCGGGAGGGCGACTGTGCCTGAAGCCTGCGGATAGTGGGGGCAGAGGGAAATTTCGTGTAGACTGTGGCACACCACCATTTTGTTCCCATCGGGTGCCGGGTTCGGGGTGTTGTAAAGGATTTAAAATGATGCCAGAACCGACGAGCCGGGAGAAGATGCAGCCAAAACAGCACAGTCGGCAGGCCGAAGAGACAGACCCCAGGTGGACTGGTGGCCGGTGACACGGCAGAAAGGACAGCTGAGAGCGGGCCTGACCCAGGGCTCTCACCCTGCAGGCGCCAGCCTGGTTCTAGAACCTTCTCCCCATCTCCACGCCCTGTGCCTCCCCCTTCCCAGGTGCTTCCCTGGGGATGCTAAAACCCAGTCTCACGGCCACCAGGCCCCCCAGAGTCTGTGTGTCCTGGACAAGAGACCCCCTTTCCCGCCCTCTGCGAGGCACCACGGCTGTGACGTGCACGCAAGCTACTGTATCGTGGCGACCAACCCACACAAGGAGTCCCAGGACTGAGGGAGGGGCCAGGGCCTCGCGAAGGCTCAGGGAAACCGCCAGAAAGTATGGCTCCTCAGCACGGAGATGGGACACAGGAAAGGAAGTGCCGAAGGGGAGGCACTTGGCCAACAGGAGCCCGGGAAGGGGGGCGTGGGAGGGGGAACAGAGGGGTCTCCAGCCAGTAATCCCAGGAAAAGCCCCCAGAACTGAAGGTGAGTTTCCAGGCGGGAAGGTCTCCCATGGTGACTCCCCCACGGCGCTCAGCACGCGGCCCCACGGGAGGGCCTGGAGAGGCCCCGTAGGTCAGGCAGTGCTGGAAGCAGAGGCCCGTGCCACAGGCCGGTGCGTCGTCCAGAGCGACCCCAGCGCAGGTTCAACAAGTCCGGGGAAGACGGAAGGCGGTGCCAGGCATGCGGTCACAGTCAGTGCGGGCCTCTGAACGGGGCAGGGACAGCGGGGCCGCCGAGTCTCTGTCCCTCACTGGCCGGTAGTGGAGAAGTGGCAGGGCCAGCCCGGCCCCAGGGAGACGCAGAGTGGGACAGAAGCCAAGGAAACGCATGTCGGGGATGGAATGAGCTGCCACGGGGCGTCGGGCAGACAGCGGAGGACGGGTTCCCTCGGCGTGTCTTGGGGGCACCCGCTACGGGCCGGGCGTGCAGTGGTAAATGCCATCCACGCTTACCGTCCCTGCGGTGAGGGAATGAGCTCGTTAGTCATTGATAACCTGTCCTTTCACGCGTCTCCCAGAACGACTTGATGCTGGATGTGCAAAGTCCTCATCGGCCCCGGGGATCCTGGCTCAGAGACGGCCCGTGGGGTCGCCAGCCCCTCAGAGGCCCCTGGGATGGCCAAGCTGTGGCGGGCATCCAAGGAGGCGGAGCGGCTTACCTGGGGTCCGAGTGCCGCCCAGACTGTGGCCGTGGCCCCGCGGGCAGAGCAGAGCGCATACGAGGTGCCGAGCTAGCACTCCCAGCAGGCACTGCACTTGGGAGGTTGCAGGATGCTCCCTGACCCCGTGCCTCAGTTTCCCTCGTACGTGTGAGGGCACATGTGTAAGCCGACAGAAAACAAAATGTGTCACAGGAATGGGAGGTACTGTGGTTTGTAACCCCAGCTCGTGGTGAGGCCTGTGACCCCCGATGAGGTGCTGTGGGCTCCCGCGGAGCAGGCGGTGAGTCTCACCCTCCGTTCCCGGCAGCCCATGGCTTCCGGCCCGCTGCGCGGTGTGTTTGAATTTTTGTTTGTGATTTTTTTCAGGGAGATTTGTATCCATGAAAGTCACTGAGAATAAGGATAGTTGGTCATGTAGACCTGTGTGTGCATGTGCATGTGTGTCCCTGTCGGTGCGCAGTGGCCCTCAGACACACAGCTCAAGCGAAATTCAACCCCGCAGCCACTGCTTGGAGCCCAGACCAGCACGTGGGCTGCATGGACACTGTGGGGCTTGTGGACTGTTACTCTGTGTGTGGTTGGGGACCAGGGGAGGGGGCACATCCGGTTGCCTGGACCCCGCGCATGCGGAGGGGTGGTGGTGTCCACCCCACGGGGTCTCCTGACGACTGAGGTGCCACCCCATGGACCCGTGTCGGTCGTGGGCTGCACAAGCACTTAGTAGGTGCTGGTCTTCACCGTGACACCATCTGCATACGTCGCACACCTGCACACACCTGCGCCCTTCTCTGCTGGGGGAGGCTAACGCCGTCTGTGACTCAGACAGGCTGCAGGGGACACCGCACGCGGTCGGGCCGCGCAAGCCTCCCATCACCTCCCCCATGAGTCGCAGATGCGGGATGTCCGACAAGCACGCCAGTATGTTCAGGGTCAGGACACGTGGGGTGTGGGGGAGGGGCCCCACTTGGGATTGCACAGCAGGGCTCTGACCCCACATGGCCGGGGTCCGCGTAGGCCCAGCCAAGGGGCCGACAGCCCTCAGCTCAGCAGTCGACAGAACCCCCTGAGCAGACCTGCGCTGTGGCCCAAGGTTCCAGGACACGGGAAGGGACAGACACAGCGCTGGGACCCAAAGCATCTGGACCCTCAAGCCTGGGCCATCCCAGGGCCTGGTGCTGCGGCAGGAGGGCCCAGAAGGACCACCTTCCGAGCATTTGTCCCGCTTTCCAGGTGGCTCTGAGTGGACAACCGGAACCTCCCCATTCGGGCCAACATCACCTCCCCACAGCCTGCAGGGCCCTGCACCCAGCCCTCCAGTGCCCCCCCAACCATGCCCCTCACGTGGCCTGCCCCTTCCTCCCCAGCCCCTGCACCCCTCCTCCGCAGCCCCTGCACCTGCTCCTACTCACACCCTGCA
>NW_027397190.1:529229-532839 GCF_003265705.2 Callorhinus ursinus | reverse complement strand
GAGCGGGGGTCGCGGTGGAGCGGGGGTCACGGTGGAGCAGGGGTCACACTGGAGCGGGGGTCGCGGTGGAGCGGGGGTCACGGTGGAGCAGGGGTCACACTGGAGCGGGGGTCGCAGTGGAGCGGGGGTCACGGTGGAGCAGGGGTCACGGTGGAGCGGGGGTCACCCTGGAGCTTGGGTCGCAGCAGAGCGGGGGTCGCAGCCGAGCGGAGATCACACTGGAGCTGAGGTTGTGGCCGAGTGGGGGTCACACTGGAGTGGGGGCGCAGCTGAGCGGGGGTCACGGCCGAATGGGGGTCACAGCGGAGCGGGGGTCACACTGGAGCGGGGGGTCACACTGGAGCTGGGGTTGCAGCCAAGTGGGGGTCGTGGCGGAGCAGGGGTCACATTGGAGGGGGGTCACGGCCGAGCGGGGGTCACGGCCGAGCAGGGGTCGCACCCCAGCAGGGGTCACGGCTGAGCAGGGGGTCGCGGCCCAGTGGGGGTCATGCCCAGGCCTGGCATCCTGCCGGCTCATGGGGCACTTTCCTCCTGCTGCCCCGGATGCCGCCTGACCCGCTGCTGAACGGACAGACTCAGACTTGTGTTTTCAAACAGGAGAAAGCATTGCTGGTGGAATTTTCTGGGAAACGGCAGCGGTCCACTCCCTGGACCCCAAGAACATGGTCAGAGCAGCACCACGGATGGCCCCCCTGTGGGCCAAGGAGGGGAACCGGAGCCTGGGGAGTCCACACATGAGTGGGTCTGGAAAAGTCAGGGGAGGGGCCCTGAAGACCACCAGGTGGGAGGAGCTGTCTGGAACCTTCTGTCCCCACCGTGAGCCTGTGGGGTCCAGGGAACGGCCCCCTGGCCCTGTGGCGAGTGGGCTTGGGCGGCACGCATCCTCCAGCGGGAGCAAGGTCAGCTCTAGTCGCTGCGACTAGACTCTTCCAGACAAAATCCTCACGCGCGGATGCCAGCGAGGGGCGGGGGGCCCCAAGGCAGCAGCGGACCCCAGGATCCCATCCCCCTTCAGAGCTGCAGGGATGACACCGCCCAGGGTCTGGAGAGGCAGCTGAGTGAAGAGCCGGCCAGCCTTCCAAGGCTCTGAAATGTGGCAGGTTCCAGGCTTTCCTCGCAAGGTTTCCACAGGGCCTCCGTTGCTGGATGGCGACCCGACTCCTCTGGGGCCAGAGTCACCAGCGAGCGTGCAGAGGGGGCGTGGGCTGGACGTGTGTCTCCACTGGGGGTTGTTCCCACACCGACTGTTTCAAAGTGAGAAAGTTCATCTGGGATCTGCTCTCATTGGCCAGCGTCTGCGCCAAAGGCAAAGGTCGCCAACATTTGAACTCTGTAAATAAGGAACTCCAACCTAAAATTGTGTGTAAGCTTAAATGTTTTGGTGGAAATACATGGGTAGTAACATGTCTTGAGAAGTTTGTTGCAAGAAAAGAGCGTTTGTCTTGAACAGAGGGCCGCTCACCCTGCTCTGCGTGCGTCTCCAGGCCATTCCAACCTGGCATTCCCAGCCTCAACCCTGCAACGTGGCCACGAGAGACATCGTCCCACGAAGTAGAAAGGTTTGAGGCCCCCTCCCTCTGCCACGTCCCCTAGGGCAGGCGTGCTGTCTGGACGCCGTCAGATGCCCTTGGCCCTGGAGGAGCCTGAGTCAGCCCAAAGGACAGGTCCCCACACGGCGGCTCCTGGCGGCCTGGAGACTTTTCCACGTGGAGTCTGGGTGGGAGGGGAAGGGCGTTGAACCACTAGGGCAGGTTTTATTGGACTTGAAAAACAGAGGGACATCCCCTTAAAATATGCCATAAATTCCTGTCGTGAGACGGATGGAATGTGTCGGCCTCACCACGTGGAGTCAAGGGTAGGACAGGGCCACGGCGTGAGCAGCCCCCACGAAGCACGTCCGTGGGTGTGTGCCGACCGTGCAGATGTTAATCGGGGACCCCGTGAGAGTCCCCGCGCCCAGGACCACCCTGCCGCACCGCGCCACGAGGGGCTGCATCTCTGCTGCTCCCGATGCACGAGAGCGCAGCTTGGTGATTCTTGAAACAGGCTGCCATCAGCCCCGCTCACTGTGATTCTGGAATTCCTCCTTCCTTTTTAAAAAAGGAACCAAAACAAAACCCACATATTGTGTGTCTCGACTGTGGAGTATCACAGTCCTTCTGGGGGCCTCAGAAGAGTCCCACACGATCCTGAGTCCCACAGCCTGGGCTCCCCTCACTTTAAACACCCAGGTCTCCCAAACAAGGCACTCTGTAACTCGTAGTAAAATACACGGGACAGAGAATCTAGCAGCGTGACGATTTTTTAAGTGTAGAGATCAGTGACACGGATGAGCACATTCACCACGCGGCACATCTGCCCCCATCCTCTGCTCCCCGGTAAGACCGAGCCTCTGTCCCAACCCGAACCCACTGAACACTAGCCCTCGCTCCCCCAGCCCCCGCACCCACCGCCTGCCCTCTGTCCCCATGACCTGGTGGCTCCAGGACCTCCACAAGAGGAGTCCCACGGCGCTGGCTCACGTCCCTCGGCGCAGTGTCCTCCAGGCTCAGCTGTGTGGCAGCAGGTGCCAGAATATCCCTCCTTTTTAAGGCTGAATACCATTCCGTTACGTGGATGGACCACGGTTTGCCTACCCATATACCCACTCATCGACACTGGTCCGTGTCCACCTTCGTGAGTAACGCTGTTATGAACATGGGTGCACATGTGTTTTTGAGACTCTGTTTTCAGTTCTTTGGGGGATATACTCAGTCTTCACTGAATTTTAATATATGCTTTCATATTTCTCTAAGCCACTTTTTATACAGGTTTATACAATTTATTAATTGTGATATATTAACGGGGAGGAGGAGGGATGGGGAGGAAGGGGGAGGTGAGGGATGCGGGGCAAGGAGGGAGGGGGAGGGACCCTTTGGAAGTCCTGCCACCTGCCCAGACCCAGGCTCCACCCTGGTCTCAGCGCCCTCGGGGGGCCCCGGGCTGGGGACGCTCAGCCGAGGGCACTTCCCACAGGAATCCTCCCCCATGACCCGCCCGTGTCCGAGTCTCCCTGATGCCGCGTGGCTGAGTTCCAGCTTCTCATCGGTGGTAACTGCTTATAACCTCCAAGTTCCCATGGAGATTTACAAACGGTAGAGTGTGGGGGCTGAGCGCAGGGGGTCTTCCGTCACGGGGCGTCTCCTTCATGTTTCCCGTGCCCCCAGCTCTGCAGCACCCCAGCCCCCCACCCTTGTCCACTCCTGGTCAATGTGTGGATACCAGACCCCCAGCGTTTTCGCCCACAGGCCTCCCACCCCCCCACGTCTACCCCCTAAAACCAGGGAGGCTCCCGAGTCCTCTCTAAACCGGGGCATTTTGGGGTACCGGGGCACTGGCTGTGATCACACTGGGCAGTGGGCATGGACCAAGAAAGCAGCCAGGAGTCAGCCCACAGAGGGTCCATGCGGGTGGACCCGGCTGCCCCCTCACCTGGGTGCACAGGTGCCTGACGTCCCCTCACCTGGCCGCAGAGGTGCCTGATGTTCCCTCACCGGGGTGCACAGGCAATCAGGCTCCTCCCTCACCTGGGCGCACAGGTACCTGCCGTTCCCTCACCGGGGTGCACAAT